>NC_041397.2:330421585-330453552 GCF_900747795.2 Erpetoichthys calabaricus
CACTGGGGAGAGTCGCAATAGAGCTGAAAAATCACACCCCTAACTTAGCTTTGTTCATAATGGTGTGGACAATGTGACCACCTAAGCCAGGCTTGGCCAGATGTGAGAAAATGTCAGCGTTGACATGCGCAGCGCTGGAATAGTGGTGAACATCAATAGCAAATGGCTGCAAGCCAGGCATTTGTATCCTTCTGTCTGTAGAGCCACAGGAGTGGAGAGTGGTTAATCACCAGGGTGAACCACCAACCTCATATGTAGTAGCAGAGGGTCTCCACCGCCCATTTAACAGCCAAACATTCTTTCACAATGGTAATCTCCAGCTCAGAAATGTGATGGGATATTCCTCCCCACTGAAACATTTAGAGAGCACCACCTTCATGAGAGGAGCTGCTTTATGTACAAAATCATCTGTAATAACCATTGAGTCTGAGGAAACCTGGAATCTGCTTCTGTGTTTCTGGATGTAGATATGCAGCACTGCAAGCACCTCACTCACCTGTCCAATTAAGGTTTAATCAAATCGTTCCTCATAGAGTACCCCCATAATGCATTTCTGACATCCCTAATTTACACTTCTTAGGGTTCGCTGTTAACCCAGCCAGCCTCACACTGTCAAGCACCCCTTACAGGTGGTTAACATACGGCCTCCAATCATTATTAATAATGACCATATCATCAAGATACACTCCAGCATATGTGGAATAGGGTCACAGAATTTGATACATCATCCACTGAAAAGTCAACAGCACACAATGGAGACCAAAAGGAAGCCTAGTGAATTTGAACAACCCATCCAGAGTGGCAAATGATGCCTTCTCACACCTGCCAGTAGCCATTCATGAGATCCAGGTTGGAAATATACTGGGCTTACCTGAGTTTCTCCAACAAGTCATCAATATATGACATAGAGACAACAAACTTGGAGAGCTTATTCAATCATCTGAAATCTATACAGAACTGAACCGAGACATTCAGTTTTGGGACCAGAACAATTGAGCTTTGCCACTAGATTTTACTTTCTTGAATTACACCCATCTTGAGCATATGATTCACCTCCTCGCGTATCACATTTCTCGTTGCTTACGGAAGACAATACGGGCATAGCTGTACTTTAATGATGGGTTCCATTACAATTTTGTATTCCGCAATTTCCATCCGGCCAGGTACAGCTGAAAAGACATCAGAGTTCATTCTGATCAGTGACAGCAACTCAGCCTTCTGGGTGTCCGTCAAATTGTCATCAACAGTAACCTCTGTTTGTGTGACTGCCACTGATGTGGCCAGCGCCACCTGGGGCTTGTGCCACTCTTTCAAAAGATTTGCATAAAAGATTTGTACAGGTTTTTGCTATCCATGAATTGTGACCTTATAATTTATGGTAAATATACGTTCTTCCACAACTGCCAGACCCAGCCAGTCCGCCTGAAATTTATGTGGGTCATATCTGATCTTCCTTTTTGAATTTGCAAAGTTTGATTTTCTTGTCAAATTACATTTTTGCGGGCGGCACGGTGGCACAGTGGGTAGCGCTGCTGCCTCGCAGTTGGGAGACCTGGGGACCTGGGTTCGCTTCCTGGGTCCTCCCTGCGTGGAGTTTGCATGTTCTCCCCGTGTCTGCGTGGGTTTCCTCCGGGCGCTCCGGTTTCCTCCTACAGTCCAAAGACATGCAGGTTAGGTGGATTGGCGATTCTACATTGGCCTTAGTGTGTGCTTGGTGCGTGTTTGTGTGTGTCCTGCGGTGGGTTGGCACCCTGCCCGGGATTGGTTCCTGCCTTGTGCCCTGTGTTGGCTGGGATTGGCTCCAGCAGACCCCCGTGACCCTGTGTTCAGATTCAGCGGGTTGGAAAATGGATGGATTACATTTTTGCTGATGCTCTATCTCGATTAAGGACAATTTGGAAATTGGAGCAAAATGACCCAATGGACAAATCTCACTCCAAATTCAGCCAATTAAAGCATTTTGAAATGTGAACCCTTGTCTTCTCTGTGCCAAGATGACCTCCCAAGACATGGGTGTGAGCAATTTTTAAAACTGTCTCTCTATGCCAGCTTGGGACCACCAACTGCTCAATCTGCACTTCCCCTATGCAATCAGAAATCATCCAAGGAAACATCCTTAATCAAAAAGTGTGGTGTTTTGAAGTTCGGGCCCATTCACTCCATATAGTAAGCATCGTTTGCGACATGTGCTTGTTTAAATGCAAAGTCTAGGCTGCTGTCGGAATGTTGCAGGCATGTAAACTCTGTTGGAGTGTCATTCCCTGACGCAGCACACTGGTCTTCTCCAGCCATTGCTTCTCTGGGGTCCGTAACTGCTGGCTGGCTTATGGAGGTGTAAGGTGTGAGTGCCTAATGCGAAGAGCCCTCCTGTTGTCTTGCACTCTCAGGTGAGAGGTGGTCCCCTACCTCACTGGACAAATCAAGTTCAATCTCTAAGATGGCTTCTTGACTGGCCTAGACAGTGGCCAGCCCCTCTCTATCTACTACAGACAGAAGTGCTCTGTAGGTGGCTAGGAAGTGTGGGAAGAGGTGCTGGACCCCACTTCTGGTACCATGTGACTTGTGAATCACTGTCCTGCAGCTGAGAGAAGATGCTGAGTCCAAAGGCTTCAAGAAAAACAAATTTATTCCAATCAAAACAGGAATGGTCAGGGTATTTATTCGAATGGGAGCTACCACTTCAATACACACAGACACATCAAACGATCAGAGACAGAGCTAGGTTAGTGGCCGGGTTATTCTGTTCCCCGCATCATCTATTTAGTGACAGACGTGTTACGCGGGGAGGCAGTGAACTTGCAGTTGTCTTGGTGGCTCTGTGATTGCCTTGGCAATGGACAAGCAACTCTCAACAGACACGTCAAACACGTTTCGGCATGCAGCACCATTGGTGAGGGTCTCAAAAGAGCTCATAAATCTCACAATATACACATACAGTACATATACATTTACATATGTGTTCTTAAAGAAGAAACATTTAGAGGTCCTTATGGTTTTATTCACTAACCTCCTGCATCTGACAACATGTGTTGCCATCAATACACCCACTTTCTCCTAAATAAACATCATACGCCTCCAAAAATAAAAAATTTTCATCAATAACTCAATAAAGTACTCAGCGACAGTCTTACTGAACATACTGCATACAGCAATACACAATCTGTATTAAAAGATAGAGTATAAAGAATTAAATCTGAAATTCAGAATAATAGAAATAAAAATGATAGAAAGTTCTGTGCTCATTAATGAAACACATTGAGTAAGCTCCAACCCCTCGGCCATTATGCTGTTCTGAATTGAGATTTGCGAGTTCAGTTCCTCTTCTTCACATTTCTTATAATTTCGGATGCACGCCTTTGGATTTTTAAGTTAATTTCTACTGAATGAATTGCCTCCTTTACTGACTGAGCAACTTCATTTCACTCCATGATGATTTTCTTCATGAACTGCACATCTAACAGCACTCAATGGCTGTCCTGTTTGCTGGCCATTAAATCATCGAGCTGTCAGCCACGAGTTTTATGACAATTCATTACAAACATTTCATTCTGAGGCAGTTTTATTTATTTTTTATTTTCATATTACATGTATCCATATGCTGCGGTGGGTTGGCACCCTGTCCGGGATTGGTTCCCTGCCTTGTGCCCTGTGTTGGCTGGGATTGGCTCCAGAAGACCCCCGTGACCCTGTGTTCGGATTCAGCGGGTGGGAAAATGGATGGATGGATGGATATTACATGTATCCATATGCTGCGGTGGGTTGGCACCCTGTCCGGGATTGGTTCCCTGCCTTGTGCCCTGTGTTGGCTGGGATTGGCTCCAGCAGACCCCCGTGACCCTGTGTTCGGATTCAGCGGGTTGGACAATGGATGGATGGATGGATGGATGTATCCATATGAAGAGGATGAAGAATGGAAAGGCCGTTGGTCCAGATGACATACCTATGGAAGCATGAAGGTGTTTAGGAGAGATGGCAGTGGAGTTTTTAACCAGATTGTTTAATGGAATCTTAAAAAGTGAGAGGATGCCTGAGGAGTGAAGAAGTGTACTGGTACTGATATTTAAGAATAAGGGGGATGTGCAGGACTGCAGTAACTACAGGGGGGTAAAATTGATGAGCCACAGCATGAAGTTATGGGAAAGAGTAGTGGAAACTCAGATAAGAAGTGAGGTGATGATTAGTGAGCAGCAGTATGGTTTCATGCCAAGAAAGAGCACCAGAGATGCAATGTTTGCTCTGAGGATGTTGATGGAGAAGTTTAGAGAAGGCCAGAAGGAGTTGCATTGCATCTTTGTGGACCTGGAGAAAGCATATGACAGGGTGACTGAGAGGAGCTGTGGTATTGTATGAAGAAGTCGGGAGTGACAGAGAAGTACGTAAGAGTTGTACAGGATATGTACGAGGGAAGTGTGACAGTGGTGAGGTCTGCGGTAGGAGTGACAGATGCATTCAAGGCTGGAGGTGGGATTACATCATGGATAGGCTCTGAGCCCTTTCTTATTTGCAATGGTGATGGACAGGTTGACAGATGAGATTAGACAGGAGTCCCCGTGGACTATGATGTTTGCTGATGACACTGTGATCTGTGGTGAGAGTAGGGAGCAGGTTGAGGAGGCCCTGGAGAGGTGGAGATATGATCTAGAGAGGTGTGGAATGAAGGTCAGTAGGAACAAGATAGAATACATGTGTGTAAATGAGAGGATGGTCAGTGGAATGGTGAGGATGCAGGGAGTAGAGTTGGCGAAGGTGGATGAGTTTAAATACTTAGGATCAACAGTACAGAGTAATGGGGATTGTGGAAGAGAGGTGAAAATGAGAGTGCAGGCAGGGTGGAATGGGTGGAGAAGAGCGTCAGGAGTGATTTATGACAGACGGGTATCAGCAAGAGTGAAAGGGAAGGTCTACAGGACGGTAGTGAGACCAGCTATGTTATATGGGCTGGAGACGGTGGCTCTGACCAGAAAGCAGCAGATAGAGCTGGAGGTGGCAGAGTTAAAGATGCTAAGATTTGCATTGGGTGTGACGAGGATGGACAGGATTAGAAATGAGGACATTAGAAGGTCAGCTCAGGTTGGACGGTTGGGAGACAAAGTCAGAGAGGCAGGAATGCGTTGGTTTGGACATGTGCAGAAGAGAGATGCTGGGTATATTGGGAGAAGGATGCTAAGGATAGAGCTGCCAGGGAAGAGGAAAAGAGGAAGGCCTAAGCGAAGGTTTACGGATGTGGTGAGAGAAGACATGCAGGTGATGGGTGTAACAGAGCAAGGTGATGAGGACAGAAAGATATGGAAGAAGATGATCCACTGCGGCAACCCCTAACAGGAGCAGCCGAAAAAAGATATTACATGTATCCCTCACCTGTGGGATGACCCCTAAACATTTGGTAGACCACTGGAAATGGAAGAACCAAATACTTGGAATGGAAGGAGCAGAATGAGGATTTGGGTTTATTGTGAGTAAAGAAAAAATCAGTTTGGTGATGAAGTGTGACAGGGGATTAATTTTCAATTAAAGAGGTGTATGGTGACAATAACAAGTGTCATATAATAAAGCCAGTGGTCAGTGTGGGCAGTCCATTTGAACTCTGACCTCAACGGTGACCTTATGAAGTTTATTGTAATTCCAGACAACTGAGACTCCTTCTAAATGTTCAACTTGCCTGCCTTTCAATTGTTGTCTGTTGTCGTTTTTTTTGTAATTTCATTCCAAATTCCCACAGATTCTGTCCAATCAGATGAGCTCTTTGCTGTCAGTAAGACACTGTACAGTGTCTTAAATTGGTTTGAATCCTACCTGGAAGGGAGAAAATTCTTTGTTAGTTGTGGTAATTACAACTCAAAGACACATGATATCCTATATGGTGTTCCACAAGGCTCTATCCTGGGTCCGCTGCTCTTTTCGATCTACATGATTCCGTTAGGTTAGATTATCTCAGGGCACAACCTGAGCTACCACAGCTATGCTGATGACACACAGCTGTATTTATCAATAGCACCTGATGACCCTGATTCTCTTGATTCACGAACAAAATGTCTTACTTGTATTTCTGAATGGATGAATAGTAACTTTATAAAGCTAAATAAAGAGAAAACGTGAAATTTTAGTGATTGGCAATAATGGATACAAAGAGGTTATTAGAAATAAACTTGATGCATTAGGATTAAAAGTCTAAGAGGTAAAAAACTTAGGGGTAACTGTTGACTGTGACCTGAATTTTAAATTGCATATTAATCTGATCACTAGGACAACATTTTTTTCACTTAAGAAATATAGCAAAAGTTAGACCTTTTATATCATTGAAAGATGCTGAGAAATTAGTTCACACGTTTGTTTTCAGTCGACTAGATTATTGTAACGCACTGTAACTAGTGCAGAATGCAGCTGCTAGAATCCTAACTAGAAAAACAAAATCCGAGCAGATTTCTCCAGTTTTGATGTCACTACACTGGTTACCTGTGTCATTCAGAATTGACTTTAAAATTCTACTTATGGTTTATAAAGCCTTAAATAATCTCGCCCCATCTTATATATCGGAATGTCTGACACCTTATATTCCAAATTGTAACCTTAGATCCTCAAATGAGTGTCTGCTTAGAATTCCAAGAGCAAAACTTAAAAGAAGTGGTGAGGCGGGTGGCCTTTTGCTGTTATGCACCTAAAATCTGGAATAGCCTGCCAGTAGGAATTCACCAGGCTAATACAGTGGAGCACTTTAAAAAACTGCTGAAAACACATTACTGTAACATGGCCTTCTCATAACTTCACTTTAATTTAATCCTGATGCTCTGTATATCCAATTCATTATAATAACCATTCATGGTGGTTCTAAAATCCGTACTAACCCCTACTCTCTCTTCTGTTTCTTTTCCCGTTTTTTTGTGGTGGCGACCTGCGCCACCGCCACCTAATCAAAGCACCGTGATGTTCCTACATTGATGGATTAAAAGCCAGAAGTCTACATGACCATCATCATCAAGTCCTTCCATGAGAACAATAAAATACAAAGAGGACTGAGCATTTATGTGAGATAGAATGCCCAGAGGGGACTGGGTGGTCTCATGGTCTGGAACCCATACAGATTTTATTTTTTTTCTCTCCAGCCATCTGGAGTTTTTTTTTGTTTTTTGTTTTTTTCTGTACTCCCTGGCCATCAGACCTTATTCTTATTCTATGTCAATTAATGTTGTCTTATTTTAATTCTTACTTTGTCTTTTATTTTTATTTTCT
Source organism: Erpetoichthys calabaricus (assembly GCF_900747795.2). Lineage (NCBI taxonomy): Eukaryota > Metazoa > Chordata > Cladistia > Polypteriformes > Polypteridae > Erpetoichthys > Erpetoichthys calabaricus. Next base: position 330,428,813 of record NC_041397.2, read on the forward strand.
TCATCATGCAAAGCACTTTGAGCTACATTATTTGTATGAAAATGTGCTATATAAATAAATGTTGTTGTTGTTGTTGTCAATGGCACTCATGAGGTGCACATTTGTGTCTCGTCAGCTCAGCTCCTGATTGGTTCTTGATATTTGTTCATGTTGAGCTTCGCCCCCAGTCCTGTTACACACTCACAGATGTCCTCACTCGTTTTCTATTCTCTCCTTTCAGACTTCTGTTCACTCACTCTGGACATCAACACGGCACACAGAGACCTCCGTCTGTCTGAAAGGAACAAGAAGGTGACACTTGAGAGGAAAAAGAACAAATATCCTGATCATCCTGACAGATTTGACTGCTGGTGGCAAGTTCTGTGCAGAGAGGCTCTGACTGGGACTCGCTGTTACTGGGAGGTGGAGTGCAGTGGAGACAACATGGAGATAGGAGTCGCATATAAAGGACTGGGCAGGAAAGGAGATGGCAGTGAGTGTGGCCTTGGAATCAATGACAAGTCCTGGAGTTTGTGGTGTTTTAATTCCAAGTACTTTGCGTGTCATAATAGCCAGCAGATTTTCATCAACACCCCCTACAGCCCCAGAATAGGTGTGTATCTGGACTGGCCTGCTGGCTCTCTGTCATTTTATAGCGTCTCACACACAATGACCCTCCTGCACAGGTTCAACACCTCCTTCACTGAGCCCCTCTATTCAGGGTTTTGGCTTGATTGTAAGTGCAGCGTAACAATCTGCCATCTGACACCAGGTGACCACTGACCAGTACCCTCCACCAGTCACTTAATGTCCCCACAAGCGTAGGTACTGTTTGAGTTTGTAGTTTGGGGACAAAATGAGTTTTACAGGATTGGTAGCACCCTTGTGACTGAATGTGGGGGTAAAAATACAGAGTGAGTGTTAGGGATTCTAATATTATTGGGTTTGATTTAGTCTGTGAGTAGCCAATCAGAGGTGTATATCACAATTAGGGATGGGGACGCTTCAGACCTACAAATACCAGTTTGACCAGCAGGAGTCATGGCTAATTCACTGCTTCATGAACTTCAGTGAGGCACCCCAACAAGTGCTGTGACCCATTAGTACCATTAAATGTCACCTGTTAAGTAGGTCTGGATGTTTGTCTTGGTTGAGGACTTTTCCAGGTCTTAGAGATCAGGATTAGCAAACAGACTACTGTGAAATGGAAATGATGGTCAGCATTGTGGGGAGGTTAGCTGGTGCAGACATTTAAGTCAGAATCTCATTTAAAAGTGAGGACTCCTTGTCAACTCCTGTGGCCTTCATCACCGTGACCAGTTTTTCTGTTGTCCTTGTCCTAATCTCAGTAATTCCCCATCCCAACCTGATGTCTCCTCAAGGTGTTAGGTGAAGCTCACCTGTTGATGTACACTGCTGTGTAATCATCTCCACTCATCGTGTTCTCATTGTGTTCATCCTCCCCAGAAGTCTTTGTGACTGACACCAATTCTCCATTCATGTCTTCTTCTCTGAAGATGATTGGCCACTCTCCATACTGCACATACATTAAAGCTCAGCAGTGTAGTTAGAGAAAAAATACTCAGTGGTATATAAAACAAGCAAGAATAAAACAAACACAAGAATTAAACACCTGAACTTGAGTATTTTATTTATCTAATGTAAAACAATTTTTAACTTTCATAAAAGCCCAAAATGGTAAAGTGTTCACAAAGTCACATATATATAGTGAAAAGACCCAGACCACACAGCAAAAAGGTTTTGGCGTAGCCACTGGTATACTTGAAATTGGCTGTCAAAATCAGAAGAGTTGGTCTTTACAGACATCAGTCCAAAACAGAAAGTCAAATGATGCCATCCGGGCAGGAACCGGTAGTGATGTTACTGAGCCCAAGCTCAATCAGGATCAGTGCACTCTGCCATCCTCAGGACCGGCATGGAAATATCTTTATTTGAGCCCTTTTAGAAAAATTGCAAAAAAAAATCAAAGTATCAGTAAGTCCAGTGGTGTCCCACACAATCCAAAGGTAACTGGAAACTGGAAGAAACTCGGATAGGAAGAGATCTGGCAGACCCAAAGTCACAACCCATTCAGAAGATAAGTTTCTATTTGACGTGATAGGCGCCACGCAGCACAATGGCTTCAAGTACAGTTTAACAGAAGAGAAGAGTTTGTCCAGTCTGCAGTAGTCCACAGCTGGTGTTTCAAGGTCCTACTTTGTCCTTTAAGGAATGGTTTTCTTACTACCATTCATCCTATCAAACCTGCAGCACATCCTTCTTAGTTAGCCCTTGTGAAGGCATTCCCTGTAAGTTTTTATATTTTCCTGTTATACATCTTTTATTTCAGTAACTTTTAGTGAGGGGATATGAAAATTTCTTGAGCTCTTAGTCACAAAAATAGGCTGTCCTTAAAATGCCACTGACCTTACAAGTACTTTTTACTGTAATGTTTGTACGTACTTGAGTTTACAGTTCCACACCATTTCTTGTGATTAAATATTCTCTGCATCAGCCCGTAGTGCCAAGAGTTGTTGCATGAAGGGGTTTAGCTTGCTGGATAATTGAATAGGAGATTCATTGAGGCCTTGCCTGCATTGTTCCTGGGTTAGGGATTCTCCTTTTGGTGAGACAGATCACCACAGAAGACTCCTCCACACTGCCATTGAGTCGACTCTGTGTGTGTTTGGGTCCCCAGAGGGGCTGGTGCAGTCTCAGGTTGGGCTGAATGTCCAGATATTTCAGGAACTCTTGGTGAGATTTATCTAAGAGTTTATTTATGCTTTTGCAGATTTCACAGCTATAGTCTATTGTAATAGATTGTGTTTAGAAAATAAAATAAGAGATATATGAGAGCTCTGTGTGAGATCTTTTGTCTGCCTAAAAGGGATTCACTGTGAATGAGCATTCATGGTGCCAAGTGACTCCTCACTGTGAGGCATCTGGGTTGTGGAATGGACCTTGAGTGAGGCTGGATTTTGGGTTGCCGTTCAGGGAAGTTACCCCTACCTCTCCCAAGTTCTTGACCACAGTCCTTCTAGGCCTGTATGCCAGCACTCTGCAAGGAAACCACTTCTGAGAATTCACAGGGAACACCCATGGCAGGGGTGCTTTACAGAAGAAATTTCCAGCACTGAACCCAGTGACTCACTGGTTAGTAGGCACTGTTGTCTGGGGGAGTTCTCCAGATCACTCTGGGCTTGGCAAAAGATCTCAGAAGTAATCGAGTGGAAGACAATCCATCTCTGAAAAGTGCACTTAAAAACATTAATCAGAAAACAAAATAAAAAATAAGATGTTTTTGTAAGAAAATTAACAGAAAAAAGGGAGTGCATTGAAGCTGGCTAAAAATAAGAGAGATGGACTCTCTGGAAACTGCACAGAAAGAAAACTAATAAGAAAGAAAGATAAGAAGACCTGTGGTGGGTTGGCACCCTGCCCAGGATTGGTTCCCTGCCTTGTGCCCTGTGTTGGCTGGGATTGGCTCCAGCAGACCCCCGTGACCCTGTGTTTGGATTCAGCGGGTTGGAAAATGGATGGATGGATGGATGGATAAGAAGACAAAACTAGCATGAAATCTTAAAAATGCGCAGTTCTTTGTTTTTACAAAATATTGTTTCTAAAGGCTAAACAATGCAGCTTATTTTAATAACAGTGTTCCCCAACACAACATTTTTACTTCTCAGGCAGATTTTGCACTTCGTACGGCAGCTGATTAATCTGTGTTGTCCACTCGGTGTCATTTCACTTTATCCTGGACAACCAGTCTCGTGCTATAAGTTTTAAAACTGTTGTTTTCAATTTATCGCGTCTGACTTAGTTTCGTTATTTTATTTCAATATTTACTGTATAAATTATGCTTTGGACTTAAAAGTCCAACTCGCATAATGTAGTTAGCAGACACTACCACAAGTCGCCGACAGCTGTTGGTTTTTTTTCTAGCCCCATGCACTGAGGCCCGTTACAAGACCGCTTCTTGTACTTTCACTGGATTAATTAATATCCCTATTCTAGTTAGGGCCAGGCATTTTAAGGCAGTTTTACTCAGTCACAGGAGTTCATGACAGTGCGCACAACCATCCCGATACATACTCAGTATCTGACCGAGACCTTTCATTTCATCATTATCAGAAGCATATTATATATATATATATATATATATATATACTGTATATCTGCGGTGGGTTGGCACCCTGCCCAGGATTGGTTCCTGCCTTGTGCCCTGTGTTGGCTGGGATTGGCTCCAGCAGACCCCCGTGACCCTGTGTTCAGATTCAGCGGGTTGGAAAATGGATGGATGGCTGGATGGATATATATATATTACATTATAAATAATAAACAGTTGTTAATTTAGCCACAATCCTGCCGTCTATGCCATTTTGTTTCCGTAGGGGGCACTAGCTCTCGGGAAATGTGTTCTTTTGAAATTGCAGCGTTTTAAGTAACCGAAAAATATAGAGATATAACATTAAAAGGTGATATCCTATCATAGTGATATGGCGGTACAAAAATCACATGACAGAAAAAGATATAACTTAGCTTAACAGACGGAGGAAGCTATAGCATGACAATTATCAAGGTGGGAACTTGATGTATACAGTCTGCCATTTTCCGTCACTGCGCTGAAAGGTTTTTCAGGATGAATGAGTGGTTCGTCCGTCCACAGGCTTCAAAGTGTCTTTGCAGCAGTCCAAGCCTTATATACTGGTTGCTCCATGTACAGGCTCACTCTCTGGTTTCCAAACAAGGACAAGAAAGGACTCAACCCCACCTCCAAAAATACAGCAATAGCACAATGCCTACTTGCAGTTGTCTCATTCTCCCAACAAGCAAAGAAGATTTTGTGCTGACAGAGGACAGATGTATACTATTCTGTCTTTAGGCTGACTATACATTCCTCCAGCTGTCTTTGGTTATCTAGTCCTATGCTTGGCTCGGCAATTCTAAATGCTGAGCCCCTTTGTATTAAATCTGACTCAGCTATGCATGTATAAAGAAAAGCAAAACAGATTTTAAAATGTCTGCACAGAAACAGTGACATTAAACTTAATATTATAACACCTTTCAAGTGCATTGTGGAGAAGCACGCTATTGATGCAGTCCAGTCAGGGATAGATGAGAGCCTTTGTGATGAAATACTATGGAATGACGTCCACTCGTTGCTTGATCTGACCTGCTGACTAGAGGGTGCACAAGCCAAGGTCTCTATTACGTTGGCCAGATGGGAATTCTCAGCACTGTTCGACTTTGGTAGCGACCTCTGTGTAGTCCACCGTGACTTGCTCCAGCAGAACCCTTATAAGACCACAGATAAAGTAAACATCAGCTGCATCCATGGGGACATTAAAACATATGTGACTACAGTAATCCCTCGCTATATCGCGCTTCGCCTTTCGCGGCTTCACTCCATCGCGGATTTTATATGTAAGCATATTTAAATATATATCGCGGATTTTTTGCTGGTTCGCGGATTTCTGCGGACAATGGGTCTTTTAATTTCTGGTACATGCTTCCTCAGTTGGTGTGCCCAGTTGATTTCATACAAGGGACGCTATTGGCAGATGGCTGAGAAGCTACCCGGCTTACTTTTCTCTCTCTCTTGCACTGACTTTCTCTGATCCTGACGTAGGGGGATTGAGCAGGGGGGCTGTTCGCACACCTAGACGATAAGGACGCTCGTCTAAAAATGCTGAAAGATTATCTTCACGTTGCTATCTTTTGTGCAGCTGCTTCCTGAAACGACATGCTGGACGGTGCTTCGCATACTTAAAAGCTCGAAGGGCACGTATTGATTTTTGACTGTTTGTTTTTCTCTGTCTCTCTCTCTCTCTCTCTCTCTCTCTCTCCCTGCTCCTGACAGAGGGGGTGTGAGCTGCCGCCTTCAACAGCTTTGTGCCGCGGTGCTTCGCATACTTAAAAGCCAAACAGCACCATTGATTTGTTTGCTTTTCTCTGTCTTTCTGACAGACTCTGCTCCTGACGCGCACTCCTTTGAAGAGGAAGATATGTTTGCATTCTTTTAATTGTGAGACGGAACTGTCATCTCTGTCTTGTCATGGAGCACAGTTTAAACTTTTGAAAAAGAGACAAATGTTTGTTTGCAGTGTTTGAATAACGTTCCTGTCTCTCTACAACCTCCTGTATTTCTGCGCAAATCTGTGACCCAAGCATGATAATATAAAAATAACCATATAAACATATGGTTTCCACTTCGCGGATTTTCTTATTTCGCGGGTGGCTCTGGAACGCAACCCCCGCGATGGAGGAGGGATTACTGTATATTACTCCCTCTGAAATTTAAGGGAAGAACTTTAAGTTTGGACGGCCATATCAGACACCACACCCTGGCCACTCCTAATAGAAAAAATGAATGCCCTCTTCCCATGGGTCTTGGCCACCTGCAGAGTGCCTACCCCCGTAGTGGATAGAGAGGGGCTCGCCGCAGCCAGTGTCAGTCAAGGAAACAGGTTTGAAATTGAACTGGAGTTGTCCAGCGAGCTGGGGGGCGAAACCTCAAGTGAAGACCCGGGACAGCTGGCAAACTTTTCCATGCTGTTGCACGCACCAACAGCCTCCACAGACTGGACACTCAATACGGACCCAGACAAAAACAAAATAGCAGTGGGAGGTGAGTGCGATTCTGCATTGGACACGAGTAAACAGAGACTGCCATCAAGGCAGAGTTTACTCACCTACAACGAGCTGATAACAACTTTTTTTGCATTTACACAAGCCCATGTCGCAAATGGCGCTTACTATCTGGAGAGAGAGGACCTGAATTTTAAAACGTCACATTTTTTACTTAAGGATGGTTTTCAGTATCGGGTGATTTCTGATTTCATGGGTGATGGACGTATCGAATAATTGGTAGTACCAAGTGAGCATAGGGAGAAGGTTTTAAAAATTGCTCACAGTCACGTTTTGGAGGTCACCTCAGTGTGGAAAAGATGAGGGAATGCATTTCGAAATGCTTTTATTGGGTGAATATTGGCCCGGGATGTGGAACGGTTTTATATGGCCTATCCCGACTGTCAAATAGTTTCCACTGACAGACCCGCCAGGGCACCCCTTGTACCAATGCCTATTTTAGATGTCCCCTTTGAGAGGGTGGGATTAGATATTGTTGGCCCGCTTCCCAGGAGTAAAAGTGGCATTCAGTATATGCTCGTGTTAATCAATTACGCCACGAGATATACAGAAGTAGCAGTGTTGCAATGGGCGGATGCCCGAACTATTGCAAAAGCACTCTCAGATACTGTATTTTCACACATATTGGTATCCCTCACAAGATTCTCACTGATCAGGGCACACCCTTTATGTCTTGCATCATGAAGCAGCCATGCGAAAGTTTCAGAATTAAGCAATTATACTCCATGGTTTATCATCCGCAGATGAATGGCCTGACTGAATGATTTAACAATAGAATCCCTGAAGCCTACGAAAAAACTTGTAATCTCAGCCCACCTTAAATTCCTTTGCACCTCTCCTCATCAGCGACTTTTGTTTTGTAAATGTGTCGATCAGCACAAGCAGCAAGCAGCCTGCTCCCCCACACTTGACAGAGCTCAACTTGGGCAAAAAGTTCTCCCAGCTCAAGCCAAGGCTCCTTATCTGCGTGTGATGTGCCTGGAGTTGTAGAGGGTAAATAATACAGTATATCGATATTTGGAACACATCCATCTCATGTGTGTTCTGTGTCTACAAAGATCTGGGTAAGTGTAGGATGACAGGAAATGCGAGGCAAGAAATGCTGATCACATACCTAAAACAGAAACTTTTTCCATGTTATACTAATAATGACAGGAAGCGTATAATGTGTGAAGACTTAGTCTAAATATCAAATTAACACATGCACTTTTATTTAAGAATATAACCAAAGAAAAAAAATCATTCAATTTACATGTTCTTGTCAATGAGTTACAAACCCAAGCTCAAATGTCAATCGACAGTATTCTTGGATAGTGCAGAGCGAAGAACTGCTGTCTTATAACCAAAAGGTTACCGGTTTGAGCCTCGGCACCCTGTGTTTTGAGTAGTGAACTGCTATTATTATTATTATAATACAATAAAAACATACATTTAATTTGAGTCTGTAACACTCGGTGTAAATTCTGCCTACTTGTAAAAGTTAGCACTTTTTTTATTATTCAGTTTTTGTAGCTGCGTTTTCCCAAAATTGCCAAAGTTCAGCAGTTCTAACTTAAAAATAGGATTAAACAAAAGCCTGACACGCCGGAATGATTCCATAGACAAAATATCTTAGTTTTTAAAAGTTTTAGTTAAAATTCAAAGTAATATATATACACATACACACACACATATATATATACATTATACATACAGTATATATATATATATATATATATATATATATATATATATATATATATATATATATATATATATATATATATATATATATATATATATATATACTGTATATTAGTATTAAAATACCAGCAACCCTAACACTGACCCCTGTGGAAAACCACTATTAACATCACCCAGTTCAAATAAGGTTCCTATCCCCATCACCCTCTGCTTCCTGTGTCTGGCTAATTCTCATATGGCATCTTATCAAATGCTTTCTGAAAGTCTAGATAGATAATATCATATACCTCACTTTGATCGTATCCTTTTGTTGCCTCCTCATAGAATTCCAGCATGTTAGTAAAACACGACCTCCCTCTTCTGACCCCATGCTGACTGTTCCTAATAACTCCTGTCCTTGCCAGGTGTTGCTCAATCAAATCCCTAATAATTCCTTCCATTAATTTTCCTGTGTTGCACGTTAAGCTTACTGGCCTCTAGTTGTTTGGATTTGCCTGGTCACCCTTTTTATGTAATGGGATAATATTTTCCATTTTCTAGTCTTTTGGAATTTTCCCAGTGCTCAATAACTTCCTAAAAATATGCATCAAAGGTTTATATCTGCACTCGCTAGCCTCCTTAAGAACTTGAGGATAAATGTCATCTGGTCCTGGGACCTCATGTATAAATGGTGCATACGCACAGAAATGTTGCGTGAGAACGTTTCCACGTTCAAATCGCGATGTATAAAACCTAAACTTGGCGTAAAGCCACACACTTTTTCACGGTACCTCATACCCTGTCGTACGCAAGTTCTCCGCTCGGTTTTGCAGACTTGTGGCACCCAGCGTCAAAGCAGTGCTATTGTTCCTGTGTGGTTACCCTTTCTTAGATCCACATCCACGATGGCGGCTTTATCAAATACACTGAAATTAACCGCATATCGTTCATAAATTTAATGCATCTGATTGTAATTAACCTGTAACAATATAATGGTCCAAAGAATGGTCAAACTATTCTAAATACCATAACTGCTTTAGTGTTGTTACTCTCACTGCACCTTCTTCTTCTTCTTTCAGCTGCTCCCGTTAGGGGTTGCCACAGCGAATCATCTTTTTCCATATTACTCTCACTGCACCACTCGGAGTATTTATATCAGTGTATCTGAGTGTGAATCACAGATCTACAGCGATCAGAAAGAGAATTATTGGTATACAGCATCAAGCACTGGCTGCCTCAGCCATTCACTATTTGAACTGCTCTCATTCGACCAACGCTTCACAGCCTTTCCTGTTTGGACCTCGCGGTTCACAAACAGTTTCATCCCAAGAACTATATACACACTCAATCAGTCCATCAAGTGCTCCTTGTAGAACTGTTTGTATTTGCAAGTTACCGTGAGGTAATTGTATTTATGATACAGTTATAATATTGCACGACCTGAGCCACTTTATAAAGCACGTTTTTACATATGATGACAGTATCATTTTTAAGATGAAATGCAGCAAAATATGTTGATTTTATTATACAGATAAAACTTTAACTAACTACACGGTGCCGCAGTGCTAGCGAGCTTGAGATTCGTTCACAGTTTGTTCCTGCCTCCTGCTGTTTTCATGCTGTGGCTGGCGCGACATTGGAAGGATAGATGGATAGAATAATTAAACATTACGAAGATATTTCGATGTTCCTTAAAAGTTTTGAAGAATCGGCGTTCTAAGCTTACAGATGGCTTAACGTCTATTACAGAGCTGATTGTGTGGCGATTGGGTATTTGGAGAAAGAAAAGTAAGGACAAGAATTGGGGGTTAGTACGTTTGAAAAAGACGTCTGTAATAAAGCATTTCATCGAAGGTCGTGCATGGCGCAGCAAGCATCTTGCTGTAAGACATGAACAATCACTGCGCCACCGTGTTCCCATGTTTAATAACATGCTTTAACTCATATCATCATGAAAATGATATCACATATACTTCTCAGTATTTTAATTATTCAGGGAGCTGTAATATTATGAACGTAATGGATTCTGTGTCCTGTAGGAGGAAGAGCACATAGTGATTTGGGTACATAGAGCAGATAGAAGATCAAATACAAAACAAAGCATTTAACGTTACTTTAGTTACGATGGGATTTAAGAAACTAGTAAATTAAACGATTTTAAGATGAAGTGTATGATGTTCTACTTTAATGACAAAATAAACTGTGTGATTAAGGTGGAAATTTCAAGATTAAAATTGACATTTTGTGCTTTTTTCACACTGTGTGCCTATTTTTTTTTCACTGTACCCTAATAAGCTTTCATATGACACTCAGACATTGGGCTATGACTCGCCTTTTCACGCCAACTTTGATATGTGACAACTTTTTTATTTCGGGCACTGTGTGACTTTGTGAACTTGAGCTTTCGAGTTTCTCCAACATGCTATGTCACTCGATCAACTTCCTTTTGTTGCTTATATAACTGTTTAATCCAACAAATAGTACGTTTTTCTTTGCCTCCATTTGGTATTCGCTGAAATGCTTATATTTTCCCCCGTGCTTTTCCCATTGTCTTTTCACAGAACGCTGGGCTTAAGGGCTATTTATATTGATTTGCATATTCAAAGGATATTTCCTTATTCCATATTCTGGGAGGAGTTGGGGCGGGACAGCAGGCACGTGCACGTGTGTTTATTTCCACGCTGAGCGGGATTTATGTAGCGGAAGAACACGGAAGTTGGCAAACACACAGATTCCTGCATCTGGATTTTTCTGTGCGTAAGTGCAATTCGGCTTTTATGCTTATGTCATGTTATAGTGCGAATTCTACGCACAGCGTTATGCATGAGGCCCCCGGTGATTTGTTTGATTTCATCTTATTTAATCTGAGCAGTACTTCTCTCTCTACAATTTCTAAATCCCTCAGTACATCCTTAGTAGTCCCTGTTACCTCTGGGAGGTTATCTACTTCCTCACTTGTGAAGACCTCAGAAAAATGTAAGTTTAGGGCATCTGCTATTTCACTGTTTGTATCTTTTAATTACTCTTTACTATTTCTGATGCACTTGACCTCCTCCTTGACTGTTCTTTTACTACTAAAATACTGAAGGAATCTCTTAGGGTCGTCTTTCACCTTATCTGCTATATTCCTCTCCAACTGTCTTTTAGCCTCCCTGATATCCTTCTTAATGGTTGCCTTATATTTTATAAGACACTCATAAAATAAGGCCTCTGTCCCTAATACTCCTAATACTAATATTTTCAAGTTGAAGCCAGATGTCCTGACTAAGATAAGGCTTATTTTCCAACTGAAAAAAACTTGCATTTAAAATTCTGTTTGATATAAACAATACCCCCCCACACCTTTCTGTTCTGTCCATCCTTCCTAAAAAATGTATCCCTCCATGTTATACACATCCCCATCTTTGTTATTTATCCAGGTTTCTGTTACTGCTGTAATATTATAATTATGCACCGCTACATACAACTCCAACTCATTTTGTTTTATTTTTGATACTTCTAGAATTAATGCAAGCTATGTTTAATGTGTTGCTTATTTTACATTTGCACTTAAACTTTGGATTAAAATTTACGTAACTATGCCTTTTTATTTTTACACTATTGTTTGTTCCTTCATGTACAGTTTTTTACCTGGCCTGTCGTAAACTTCCTGGCATGACCAAGTTTAAACAATTCTCGACTAACCTCTTCATATGCACTCCTCAACATATTAGTGCCCCTCCATTTCAGATGTAGCCCATTGCGGTAGAACAGGATCCATCTGTTCCAAAAGTTGTCCCAATGCTTCATAAACCTACTCCCTTCTATCCTTCATCAAGATTTGAGCCATGTGTTAAGCCTTCTAATCTCCTCAGTCTTACCGGGACTGGTTTTTAGTGTCGCTGTCCAGGTCCAAAATAGTCTGAAAATGGTCTGAGACTTTGAAGTCTGGGGCAGATGTCCCAGGACAGCATGCACCCTTTATGGTGCAACTATGTCCAACTGTGACCCACCTTTTTCTACCTGTGTACCACGCCACCTTAGTGGTTCACACCATCTCCATGAAGGACATCAGGACCCAGTCCACTAATTCTCTACTACAGTGCAGGCCAGCCAACTCCTCCACCAGTTCAATAACCCTAAGTTTGAGATGTTAAATCAGCGAGCATCTCCTGCAGCCTTCAAGGAAGACTGGCATCTCCAAGCACACCTCCAAAACATACTACAAATACGGCTTGCATTGTACTAGTCTCATTTTTAAAATTTGGATATAAATTACTGTTGAGTCATTTTTTTAATTTAAATTATTCTCCTTTAATCTGATATTCATTTCATAATTTAAGAAACTGATAAACTTATTTCCCAATTGCTGGCCCCTGAAGTTCCTGTAATCCTCTCACACATTGAATGTCTGCAGTTTGTCCTTTTTTTTAAGCTATTTAATTTTACTTTTCCCATCTGTTTTTCCTAACTCTGGATCCCTCCTATTACTTTGTTACTTTCCATCTCTCTGCCTACGATTTTTATGCTATCATTAGCACTAACTATACTGAGTGCTAAGAACATTTAAATAAAGTAATATAATGTAAATAGGGGCGGCACGGTTGCGCAGTGGGTAGCGCTGCTGCCTCACAGTTAGGAGACCCGGGTTCGCTTCCCGGGTCCTCCCTGCATGGAGTTTGCATGTTCTCCCCGTGTCTGCATGGGTTTCCTCCGGCCGCGCCGGTTTCCTCCCATGGTCCAAAGACATGCAGGTCAGGTGGATTGGTGATTCTAAATTGGCCCTAGTGTGTGCTTGGTGTGTGGGTGTGTTTGTGTGTGTCCTGCGGTGGGTTGGCACCCTGCCCGGGATTGGTTCCTGCCTTGTGCCCTGTGTTGGCTGGGATTGGCTCCAGCAGACCCCCGTGACCCTGTGTTTGGATTCAGCGGGTTGGAAAATGGATGGATGGAATATAATGTAAATATTTAATTGATTTAAATTCAATTTATAATACATGGAGCAGTTCTCATTTGACAGACTTGGAGCTCTGTAGACATTTATAAATGCAGAATAGTGAAAATAAAACACAACACATAAATTAAACTGATTTTCTTTTCATTCCTGCCATGCTGCTGCTTCTCTTGATTGCACAAATTCTCTTTCCATCAGTAAGTCCTCCTCTTCTCTCCATTGTCTCTGTAGAGTTCAGCCCCAGTTCAGTGAGGTCGTTTTCTGTTGATTTTATAACCCTTTACTGCTCGAGTACAAACTGTCCTTTCATTCTCCCCATGTCATTTTTCTATTAAAGGTCACCTAACTGGATTGGACAGTTGTCTCTTTTACCTTCTAGGTAATTTTCACCTGCTCTGGTATGTGTGATGTCAATCCTAGGTGTATTTGGTGCAATGGTCCTTCACTTTCCTATGATAAGAGCAAAACAAGCTCTGACATATCCAGAGATCTCAATATTTCCCTTTGCGGTTCTCATTGTCCACTGCATGTCCTTGTGTGAACTGCTTTAATAATTATACAGATTCCTCCATAATGTTTGGGACTAAGACACATTGATTTCACCCTCTGCTCCACAGTTTAAAATTATAAATCAAACAACTGAGATGTGATAAAAGTTCAAATTGTAGACTTTCATTTACTGAGGATCTTTTCTCTTATGCAGCCATTTTCAGGTCCAGCTTGTTTCAGGGGCTTGTCCCTTTAACTTTTCTCTTTGAATGCCTCAAAATCTAGAGGCCTCATTGTACGTTTCAATGAATTTTAGCTTGTACTGCAATATGTTTCCTGGCCACAAGACGAAGTAGAGAGCCAGGGGTAGACCAAGGAGGGAGAAAACTCCTGAACTTGAACTATTGTTCTGCCCCAGCTAGGTGTTCTGAAGGGACAACAGAAAAACTAATGTGCAATGTCAAGTCTTAGGAGTTATGTAAACATGAATAGACACTACACAAGAATAGAAATAACTGAGAAGGTACTGAAAAGTGTATGGACGGCCACTAAAACCACAGAAACAGCATCTGAAATTACAAGACAGAAATCGACAGAGTATGCAGTGTCAAAGCTTGTGATTCTACTTGATAGCCATCAGCACAGACAGCATGCCATGTCAAATAATAAGAACAAAGAAAGCCTGAGACTTCAACAGTCTGTTTAGAAAGAGAGAGAATAGATCTGATACATCCTCCTTGAGACATGAAGATCAGTTAATGGCAGCTTTGACTGCTCTCCAAAGTTGTTGTTACACCACACATATTCTGAAGTGGCATCAGAATTTACAGTTTGTGCAGAATCATCACCTTCATGCACTTCACTACAACTATAACTAGAATCAGTATTACTGTCAGTGGTCTTTGCTGAAGAGCTGCCTCGACAAATCACTTTCTTCTGCACTTGGTTTCTACTCTGGTTTAATATAATACCGCTGTGACAGTGTATGATTAATTTCTGACATGTCTGTTTTTCGTTTTCTCTTCCATACCACAACAGCCAAGTTTTAGTCCATGTTGGAAGCAGGGGTAGAGAGAGTAAGTGTTTTCCTCTAGGGGTCGCTAGCTCCCTAGTTGGAATACAGTAAGTTCTTTTTAATTGCGGTGTTTTAAGTAACCTGAACCTAAATAGATATAATATTAAAAGGCGATATACCTCCCATGTGATACGGCGGTAAGAAATCACAAAAGAGAAAATAACTTAGCTTTCTTTACTGACGATTTACGCAGCATTACAGACGAAGGAAGCCATAGCAAGACCATTATCGAGGTGCGATCTCGATGTATACAGTCTGCCAGATGACGATATCCCCATCCGTTCATCGGCTTTGAGGTGTTTGGGCAATATTCCAAAGCTTTATACTGTTTTCTCCACGTGCAGGCCCTTACTTAGGTAAATCATGCCATTCCAAACAAGGCAAAGAGAGGATTCAATTTCATGCACACAGAAATAGTCCAATGCCCATTTTCGTAGTTGTCCCTTTCTCTCCTCAAATGCT
Source organism: Erpetoichthys calabaricus (assembly GCF_900747795.2). Lineage (NCBI taxonomy): Eukaryota > Metazoa > Chordata > Cladistia > Polypteriformes > Polypteridae > Erpetoichthys > Erpetoichthys calabaricus. Next base: position 330,444,058 of record NC_041397.2, read on the forward strand.
TGCCTAGCAGTTCTAAATGCTGAGCCCTTCTGTGCTAACTCTGGCCTGTACATGTGAGTGAATTTATAAAATTTTTTTTTGTACAGAGCACAGTGACATTAAACTTATATTCTTATTACAATCCACCCTTTGTCACTGTATCTGTTACAAAAACAATACTTAGGTCTTATCCACAAAACAAAAGGTACTCAATCTCTCTTCATAGTGTAGACAGTTCCTCAAGAACATTTGTGGAAATGCGGGGTGTAGTGCCACTATAGCTCCTGTTTCATTCATTTAATATACCAGCATAAATAAATATTGACAATGATAAATTACAGTACAATTGGACGAATCACTGTATCCCACCGGTGGTGTAGGTGGAGATCTCCTATTATGACTTTTTATTACTTACATAGTCGGTGTTGTAACTGAATATCACTGGGTCCATGCAGTGGGTACCATAGTCTCAGATTACATTTCGAATCTATGTAGCCTCTTGGTGGACTTTACTATTCTTTGGCACTTGTAACATTTCTAACTTCAGTATGTTGCTATATGTGCCCACCCTTTGGTGTCTGATCCCTTTATTTGAGTTACAATAGTCGTAACATAAATCAGATGCTATTCTAGATCTATTGCTATGATTATTAATAATTGTTCTTAACCAGTATTACTGCATACTTGTATACTATCTTTTATCCTCCCCAACTTCACTATGAGATATTTTATTCCCTGTCAGTTTACAAAATAACATCATTGGTGGTAAATTATGCATATCCTCATACCCTTGAGCCCCTCTTATAACACTTTCAAATATATTCCTAAACTTTCTATATACATGCCTTGTCCAACCCAGTGGTTTGTAGATCCCTCCGAACAAATGTGTGGCTGGTACTGGAACTAAATAGTCTTTGCCAGTACTGGAACAGAAACTAAACAGTCTGATTGCCATTAGAGAGCTCATGAGATGCAGACGTGGTGACTGTCCATTTAGCAGAAGAACACTTCACTCTAGGCTTGCACTGGATACAGAAGTCATTCATGGGAGCCTTCAACATCTGTCATCTCACTTCAGTGGCATTTCACAGTCTGTTTGTGTTAAAGTCCATAAAAACTGTTTCTGCAGCAAATGTCTGCACAATCATATCATGGCATCAGATTTACTTAGCTGGACTTACAATCTTTGTTTAATTCTGCACTCCTTCCACTCTGGATAAGCGAGTCGTTTCTTCACCATCTGTTATCAGGTATGTGCAGCAGACCAAGAGTCATTAGTGCAGTACAGTCACTTTAAACCTTCATTTGTAGAACACCACCTTTTCTTCATTGATAAAGCTCCACTACTGAGTTGGAGAGGTCTGAACGACCACTAAATTGAGTGTCCAAACTAAAATACTTGCTATGCTAAATAAAGAAGGGTGAAGGATAGAAAAAATACATCACATAAAACAATGCTTTATCAATCATATGTATAATACAATACACAGCACTATTAATAGAAATCCTAGACTCTCGGTTTCCAGTCTCATATCATACATCATAAATAACAGTTAAAGATAAATTAATATGGCAAATTATTACATTTAAACCAGGTTAGTGAAAATGTTTCAGTAGGATAATACACTAAACAAAATAAACACATTGCATCCGTTATTCATCACAGGTGTCATAAATTATAATATAAATTTCCTGATGTATAACTGACTTCAAAATCTATTCAACTATGTGCATTATCACTGAGCACTAACCTTAATACATCGATGTAACAACAAATCTTCATAAAATTAATCACTAACAGATACAAATGAATGCATGTATTCAGTTCTAATACATCTCATTATTACTGAAGTGATAATAATAATAATCATTTGCCATACACCAAAATATGTAAACCCTCTTTACTGTATTTTATATGAAGACTAGAGAAAGAAATTAGTCTAGTTTAATATAAAAACTTTTCGCCTATTTACACTTTACAATTATTTTGTGTCATTTAAACATTTTATTATACAGGATGTTATACCCTTACACTTGCACAACTAATCAGCATGCAAGGAAATAATTCCAATAATTGCTGTTCATTAATCTGTGATTGAGAAGCAAACATTCACCACCCGTTGGTCAGATTACATCTAATTTCTCTGCCCAAACTTGCTGTTAAATTATTATTGTTTGCAGCTTGTATAGGAATATGCTGCGTGTTTCATTCATTGGCCACAGGGTGTTTGCTGAATCTGCAGATAAAGAACATCTATAGTTTTGAAGTTACATATCTTTTATGATTATAATACTTTTATTGAAATTCAGATTTTTAAATTCTTAACTCTTTAACTGACCACGCTACTGGCTGTCCTTCTGCCTTCAGTTAAACTTACAAGATCAGTAGGTCAGCTTTATTTAACACTGCGTGTGTTTGTAGGCATCAAGGACATTCCAGGCTCCCTGACTAAGCACCGGATGCACTACCAATACCAATTAAGTTATTCTTTGATTTTACTTGCTGTAGCATTTTAGATATTCACATGTATTACTACTACAATTACATTAGGATATGATCCCCTATTACTATGCTATTATGTTATTAGGTGAGTTGTCCCCCATCTTTTAGGATTTAGTCTGCTGACAGACAAAGAAGGACAGACATTTAATAGACACAGACTTACAAATGACATACAGTATAAGAGCATCTGCCACCCCAGACTCTGAACATGAGTAATTAATCTTTTTTATTTTCTTTACTAGATTTTATCCCACTTCATGCCCAAGTAGTTTAGTTGGCTAAGGCAGAAGTTCTTCAGCACACTGGAGAAAGCAACTGTTCACAGACAAATGGCCTCCACTCTTTACAGTCAGTCCTACACATTTAGCAATTGCTTCATTCTTTCAAATATCATCACATATTCTTATACGTTCCCTTTTACAATTGCATTTCATTCACAGAGATCTCTATCACACGTGCTATAAACTCACTCGAGTTTTCACCGTTGAACGCATTTAAACGCGTCTTTCCCTTCATGCTTATTTACTTATCACGACCATTAAACAACTTACTTCTTTACCTTCATGCTTATTATTACAATCAAACAACTTCTCAGGACGCAAGCTGGTATTAGGAGCACAGCTAGCACAGTTTCATACGCCACTAGTCTCCAGATCATGGAAACTCCGTGGCAAACCGATTCAGCGACAATCAAGGAAAAATATTTCCGTGGTGATCTGACTGAGCGACAAGAAGGTGAATTCACCCATCGGGACATCATGCGACACAATTCCACAAGAAGAAAGCATTCACAGAAAAGCTACACAGTCAAAAAGAATATCCTGACTCAATAAGGAAAACATACAAGCTTGAACCTTTATTTTCTATCACCGGGCAAGTGTGCTAACCACTGCACCACCACACTCTTTAACTTTATACTCCCTCAAATGCACAACCTCCATTCACACACATCAGGCGCATTCTGCTTTTCGCAAGAAGTTGTCTCACTTCTTATTTATTATTATAAAAAGAGTATTTTTCCTTTAAACTTGATCAGGATTTGAAAGGAAAAATGTTTTGCACATTTACAACTAGTTTTAAGCACAAGTGGAGACATTTTATTTACTTTAACCCAATTATATATATATATATAATATTTCTTTGTCATGTGAGAAGCTGTCTCATTTTAAATCCACACTTATCCAATTAATACCTTCCTAAAGTATGGCCAGTACTCACAGGAAGGTAACAGAGGCATGCTTCTCATTGCAAAGTTAAAACCAAATATGTTTGGTTGTATTTATTTATTTATTTTTCTCACTTTAAGTTAGAACTCTTTATATTTTAGTGCTATTTGTGTACATTCTACAGTTCCCTTTTTAATACTAGCTTATAACGTAGGTTTGTATAAGCAACACTTATAAGATGACTCAATAATTTAATTACTTTCTGTGTATTTTTTGATGTCCTACAATTATCAGCATTTTAACACATGTCATGATACTTTAGCAGTATTGGTGTGTGTGTCGGGGGGGTGTTGCCAGAACCTTTAACTTTTATACCTTTAACCTTTTGGGCAGAGAAACAGCAGCACAGCTCATAAACTGTGTTTTTAACAGGCGGATGAATCGTGTATTTTGGATTATATCGAGCTGCTATTATGTCATTAAAGATTTCTACAATTATTTTAGTGAGTGCGATCGAGAGTTTATGGATTTTATCGGCATTAACACTGTTCATCTTTAAGTATTTGACTGCCAGACCCGCTGGTTGTGTGACTCATCAGACGATAAGGTAAATTCATGCCTGCATGCATCAACTCTTAATAACACGCAGCTCTTCATAGCTTTACAAAATACTATTTCTAATGGCTAACGGTGTAACTTATTTAATAACAGTGTTTCCCAACACGGCATTTACTTCTCTGGCAGGTTTTGGACATTCGTATGGCATCTGATTAATCTGTGTTGTCCACCTGGGTGCCGTTTTGCTTTATTCTGGACAACCAGTCTCGTGTCTATAAGTTTAAAATTGTTGTTTTACATTTTATCGTGTCCGGCTTAGTTTTGACTTTTATTTTATTTATTCCCACATTTTATAATCATGCTTTGGACTTTAAAGTCCAACCCGCAGAATGTAATTAGCAGAAGCTGCTACAATTTACCAGCAGCTATTTGTTTTTTTTTTATTATTGCCCATGCACTGTGGCCCATGTTATATAAGACCGCTTCTTGTACTCTCACAGGATTAATTGATATCCCCATTCCAGTTAGGGCCAGGCATTTAAGGCAGTATAACTCGGTCATGGGAGGCCATGACTGTGTGTGCAACCATCCCAGTATACTCAATACCTGACCGAGACCTTCCATGTCGTCATTATCAGAAGCTTATTTTATATATATATATATATATATATATATATATATATATATATATATATATATATATATATATATATATATATATATGATACATTATAAATATGATACAGTTATAAATTTAACCACTATCCTGCTCGCTGTGCCATTTTGTTTTCCTGTAGGGGTTGCTAGCTCCCTAGTTGGAATAAGTTCTTTTTACTTGCGACATTTTAAGTAACCTGAACCTAAATAGATATAATATTAAAAGGTGATATACCTTCCATAGTGATACGGCGGTAAGAAATCACATAAGAGAAAATAACTTAGCTTTCTTTACTGACGATTTACACAGCATTACAGACAAAGGAAGCCATTGCAAGATCATTATCGTGGTGGGATCTTCATGTATACAGTCTGCCATTTTTGTTGCTGCACTGGAGGAATTTTCATGACCAGATGACGATATCCCCATCCGTCCGTCGTCTTCGAGGTGTTTGGCTGCTGTCCAAGTCTTTTATACTGTTTTCTCCACGTGCAGGCTCTTACTTAGGTAAATCATGTCATTCTAAACAAGGCTAGAGAGGATTCGATTTCATGCACACAGAAATCGTACAATGTCCATTTTCGTAGTTGTCCCTTTCTCTCCTCAAATGCTTGCCTAGCAGTTCTAAATGCTGAACCCCTCTGTCCTAAATCTGGCCTGTACATGTGAGTGGATTTATGAAATATTTGTTTGCACAGAGCACAGTGACATTAAACTTATATTCTTATTACAATTGGGGATTAAAATTTGGCCACTGGGGTAGATAGGTGATGAAGGGCGTCTGGGGAAAATGGGATGACGAACGAGTAACCAGTCACCTTTCACGTAATTGCATAAAAATTGTGGCCTGAATTACATTACACTTGCTTATTTAAACAACCGAACTACCATCTGGATTTCTGTCAAGCACTGGTGTGGAAAGGGGGGAAGAGAGGTTGAGGACCAAATATTTTTGAATGCTACTGAGGGTTCTCATGGAGCACAAATGCAAATTTTAGCAGAGTTTTTTGGCAGCCTTTGTTGATTTTCGTAAACCGTTTGATTCAGTAGATCTAGTTGTCCTGTAGGACATCCTGAGACTTTGCAGGACCACCCTAAAGTTGCTGGATGTCATGGCCGGTCTGTACACTGGTACTGTGAGTGCCGTGCAGAATGGAGGTAGAGCCTCTACATTTTTCCCAGTTGATTTTGGGGTTCATCAGCGGTGTGTTCTGCTCCTACACTTTTCAGTGTTTGTATGGACTGGGTGTTGGGCAAAGTCATGGGGTCCAGTGGCTGTGGGGTACCTGTTCGTGAAGAGAGATTCAGTGAACTTGACTTTGCTGAGGATGCTGTGATCTTTGCGGAGTCAATGGAGGCTTTGATCGGGGCTCTCGAGAAACTTAGCGAGGAGTCCAAGTGTCTGGGCTTGTGAGGGTCCTGTGTCACAGACATGCGAGTAGGAGTCAACTAAAGGGCCTGAATAATGGCAATTCCACGTCCGACCAGGGGGAGGCAGGGTGTACTAATTGTCTTTCTCGATGCCTTGCAGACAATTCTCAGAAAATCCTGTAGGGTTCTGGCGTCTCTAATGACGTCACTTCCTACGCTGGCCTTTAAAGCGGCCGTCTTGATTCAATACCAGCAGTTCTGTTTTGGACTCAGTCTTGTGAACAAGTCACCATCTTTAATTACCTTTTTGCAGCCAAAGCACATTATATGGGTGGCTGCCCCAAACCTTTATGATGTCTGCTTGTCGTTCTTGTGACACCTGATAAAAACCAACATCCAGGGCTTTAATGACCTCTTGGGCACAGCCATCAGAAGTGTGTCTGTCTGCGGAGAGAGTGTCGACCTCGTCGAGAGGTTTATTTGCTTTGGCAGTGACATTCACATCTCTGGTGACTCTTCAGTAGATGGACTGGGAGAGCATGGGGGGTTATGAGGTCGTTAGAAAGGGGTGTGTGGTGCTCTTGATATCTCTATAAAACAATGAAAGTCCAAGTCTTTAGAGTCCTGGTGCTTCATGTCTTGCTATATGGTTGTGAGACATGGACGCTATCCAGTGACATGAGGCTAAGAGTGGGCTCCTTCATGTGTGTCTCTTCGGAGAATCCTTAGGGGGCCTCTGGTTTGACTTTGTGTTGATCATGGAGTTCTGAATGAGGCACATTACCTGCATTGTGAGAGAGCGTCAGTTACGGCACTACGACCATGTGATGCGTTTCCCCGAGGGTGATCCAGCTCGTAAGATCCTCATTGTTGGGGACCCAAGTGGCTGGACCAGGCCAAGGGGTTGCCCAAGTAACACTTGGCTGCGACAGATAGATGGGCATTTCCAGAAGGGGGGTGCTGGACTGAGTGTCTGCTGAGGGGTTGCCAACTGGGATTCCAAGCTGGTTTGTCATGTGGTGGGTGCGGCAATGAGCTGTACCAGTGAATGCTCTCCAAACTCACCTGACCTTTCTGTTTTTCTATATATTCAGATTTATCATTGCCAGCTGCAGGCTGTTATGCCAAGTTGGACATTGGCTTTATGTTGTATACTCAAGTTAAACTTTTAAATTAAGTACATCATGAAGAGCCACACTTTCTGAGAATGGGCCTTCATGCCACCTGCTCTTGAGCTCAGCTCAGTGTCTTTCAGTCATATTTGGTTTCTTAAAATTATTTGCACAGACTTGCTTTGCTTTTAATATACATTTTTATATACATCTAATATTCAAGTTTTACAAAAATGAAGGGCCAGATCTGGTTGGATCTTCTGATAAACTTGTTTAAGAAAGTGAATTCTATTTTACATGAACACGATTAGGTCATCAGCAGTCCTCCTCGTCTGGAGATCCTGTCTATGATATCCCTTTATGTCTCATGGTGTGTCGTATCTGTGTGGGATTTGTGCTTGTGAGCAGATTATAGGTTTGGAGTTGACCATCAGAAGTTTCACATTTTGTTTATTCGAGTTGTTTTTTCTAATTTTATTTTGTAGCGGGGCTACATAGTTAGTGTTGTTAAATGTCAGTTCTGAGTGCGTCTCGTTTCCATTGTCCTGTTTGCTGTTTGTATGTGTATCAGTTAATGCCGTCCCTGTAAAGGGGGACAGATGATGGAAGGAGACCACAGCCTCAAACCTGGAAAACACCTGTTCACGATTAATCAATTACCGCCGTCACAGGACTATTTAAGCCAGCAGGAGAGAGAGGAGAGAGAGAGGGGAGAAGAGAAAGGAGACCAATTGTTTTTTCATCCACGTATCAACTTACTTGCTGTTTTTTTTTTCTCATCGTGCCTTTGCACCCGTTTGGTTTTCACTTTGCCGGACTGTCTTGCATCCTTCATCTGCTGAGACCCCAGGGTCCATTCGTCATCCACCATACGCCGAGGATTCACGGTGAGGTTGCTTCAATTACCGGGAAAATCAAACAACGCATTTAACTCTAGTTGAGTCATCCGTATTCAGGCCAGTTTTTATAACCGGGCTCAAGTTCACAAGCATTCAGTAGCCTATATCATTCATTTTTGTTATTCGTGTTGTGTGTTTATATGTTACAGGGGCAAGGGAGGGTTTTTGTTGTATTTATATTTGGTGGTGTCTTGTTGTTGCTGGGGTGGAGGGATATTTATATTTATATCTGTTTTCTATTTTTTGCATGTCTTGTTTCATTTAATCAGTTTAATTTTACATCCTGCTTTTATGTACTTATATTGACACCGTCGATTGTGGGGAAAAGTTTAATTGGTTAGAAGCACGGCTTGATAGTTAGATTCTTTATCAGTAAATTATCCAGGCCACAGGTCTTGGAGATGTAGCTGCCGGCTGGGTACGGGGTCGGCCGTTACAATTTTATTGATTTTATTACAATCATACAAAATTCCGTACAAATAAATCAATTTTTACAAAAATAAGATCGAAAACAAATCAACCCTCACCCCTGAGAAAGAGAGCATGGCCAGAAGAGTAAAACTTAAAGCTAGTAAAAATAAGTAAATAGATGAATTAATAAGTGAATAAATATAAATATAGAAGAAATAAAAAAGGGGAGAGAATTTGCTTCCTCAGTGCTTTAAACGCTTATTCTAAAATATTATTGATGAGATCCTGACAGGTTCTGAAAAAGTTCTGCACAGATCCTTTAAGTGAGAATTTGATTTTTTCCAGTTTCAAATAATATAAAACATCAGTTACTCACTGACTTAAAGAGGAGAGTTAGGATTCTCCCAGTTGAGCAAAATAAGTGTGCGTGCCAGTAGTGTAGTAAAGGCCATCACAGTTTGTTTGTCCTTCTCCACTTTAAGCCCCTCTGTGAGCCCACCAAACACAGCTGTTAGTGGATTAGGAGGGATTGGGACACCAAGGCTGTCTGAAAGGCATTTAAAGATTTTGGTCCAAAATGATGTTAGTTTGGTGTAGGCCCAAAACATGTGACCCAGTGCGAGGACACGACTGGAGGGGACGGTGAAGTGGAGACGACGGAATAAAAAAGAAAATCAAAATCAAAACGGAGCCTTGTGGGAGTTGAAATGTCACCAAAGGACAACCAGCAGGTGGCAGACAGGACTTGGGGGACACGGAGGAGACACGGGTTCAAATGACGCAGAGTGATGATGGAGACAAGTGCTGATGGCATTATGTGATGGACCAGCGTCCTAAA
>NC_041397.2:330453752-330468752 GCF_900747795.2 Erpetoichthys calabaricus
CGAGATACGATCACCTCTGTATACGAGAAATTCAAAGAGAGAGAGAGAGAGAGAGCGAGCGCAGGCAGGCGGTGCGGGAGAGCGAGCGAGCGAGTGCAGGCTCGCGTGTAGCTGAACAGGCGAGCCAAACAGCTGAAGCAGGACGGTGTAGAGAAGGTCAGCTGCATTAAGAGTGTCTCGCCTGTTGCAGAGCCCGCGGGTGAGACGCTAACAGAGAAGAAGCACCGGGGATTGTCGTCTGTTTTTTAAAGACTGCATCCTTTTGACGTTTTAACCTCGTGTTAAAGGATTGTTATTCTTGTGTATTTTAAACCTCCACTTCACAACTGTTTTAAGGATTATTTATTTAAAGATTTATTGAATGCTCTACTGCACTTTGGACACCTGTTTTGATTCTTTTAATAATCATTTATATTATTTACCAGTGTTATTTATTAAAGGTAGACTACAGTATATATAATTTATCAGTGTTATTTGTTAGGAAAATTGATTTTTATGTTAATATATTTGGGGTGCGGAACGGATTAACTGGATTTCCATTATTTTCAATGGGGAAGTTTGTTCTAGATACGAGAAATTCGCTATACAAGCTCAGTGCTGGAACGAATTAAACTCGTATCTAGAGGTTCCACTGTATATATATGTATATATATCTAAATCCCCGCGAAGTACTGCTTTTAAATTTTTATGAAGAAGAAAAGCTTTTTAAATTGAGGGAAAATATCCCAATAGCAATTTGTTAAGGATCTGTTTTTTTGTGAAGCAGCCTTAACACAGCTTTTCCGCTGCTTTATAAACGAACGCCATATAAGGTCTTCCTTTTTCCTTGCTTCGCCAAGGATAGAGCCTTTTTATTAAATCCAAGGGTTCTTCGCTTTTTTTTTTGTTTGTTTATTACGATTGTTATAGTTCTGTTTGTATACGACGTTGGCAGTTCAGCACTCAGGTTGTAATATGACCAAGCCGTGCAAGCTTACTGTTAAGAATGCAACGTATAGTTGTACATGAGAAAAGCAATCTTGCCTCAAATCAATGGCAAACTTTTGTAGGTCTATGAACTTAATTTAAAGTTTAGGTTTACACGGTGCTTTCTTTCCGAAGTACCTGCACTCATGAATATGTCTGTATGCGTCAGTCGCTCAAATCACCGCGCTTCACACCGGCGAAGTACTGCTTTTAAATTTTTATTAAGAAGAAAAGAAAACCTTTTAAAATTGAGGGAAAATATACCAATAACAGTTTGTTAAGGATCTGTTTTTTTGTGAAGCTGCGTTCACTCGAGTGATCACTTCGAGATGACTTGCTGGCTAACCATAAGCGTTACCTGGTAGGTAACCACCCATACAATCAGATTGTGAATCAGACTACGAATGCCGTGAATGTAATTACCCCGATCTACATGCTGTCAAATAAACGAACCACACGCCGTGGCGCAATTTTAGGGGCTTAGCCTCTAGCGCTGACGTCCGAGGTTCGATTCCCGTAAGGGAGTGAAGTGAGCGCTGGTTTTAAAGTACTGCTCTTAAATTTTTATTAAGAAGAAAAGAAAACCTTTTTAAATTAAGTCTTAAAAAGAGCTGTAAAGATATTGACAATAAGCTACGCAAACCCACCAAGACATGCAATCGTTTAAATCAAAGCGCGAGTCGAAAAACACCATCCCATAATATTAGTTAACAATTAACACATTTCTATATGTATTGTAAGCATACAATACAACTGATAATATGTTGCGCTTATTTATCTGGTGTACTGACATTTTTGCGCGTTTAACGGCTGAAATCTAACGTGGTTTGTGCCCTTCAGAATGAAAAGAGTTTGCATTTACCTTTTTAATAAAAGGCGAGCTTTTAAAACTGAGAAATCACCCCGTAAATGCACACGTTTAATTGCACGTGTTAATATGTATGCTTACACAGTATTAAAAGACACTCAACAAGTACACAGTATTAAAAGACAGTCAACAATTAACGTCATTTACCTTTGTTCCCGCGTTTGACTTGTGCTGTAAATCTCTTCCTCGTTTTCAGTTCACGTGATTACGTAGGAGGCGTAATACGTGATGACGCGATACGTGACTCCGCCTCCTCCATTAGAGTATATGGACAAAAAACAGGTTCCAGTTATGACCATTACACGTAGAATTTCGAAATGAAACCTGCCTAACTTTTGTAAGTAAGCTGTAAGGAATGAGCCTGCCAAATTTCAGCCTTCTACCTACACGGGAAGTTGGAGAATTAGTGATGAATGAGTCAGTCAAACAGGTTCCAGTTATGACCATTACGCGTAGAATTTCGAAATAAAAACTGCATAACTTTTGTAAGTAAGCTGTAAGGAATGAGCCTGCCAAATTTCAGACTTCTACCTACATGGGAAGTTGGAGAATTAGTGATGAGTGAGTCAGTCAAACAGGTTCCAGTTATGACCATTACGCATAGAATTTCGAAATAAAACCTGCCTAACTTTTGTAAGTAAGCTGTAAGGAATGAGCCTGCCAAATTTCAGACTTCTACCTACACGGGAAGTTGGAGAATTAGTGATGAGTGAGTGAGTCAGTCAGTCAGTCAGTCAGTGAGTCAGTGAGGGCTTTGCCTTTTATTAGTATAGATTAAGAGAGAAATAAGAAAACTGAGGTTACCAGCAGTGAGGTCTTTAGTGGACTGAGGTCAGCTGGTCAGTGGAACTGGTCAGCATATGACGTGTGAGTGACAGAAGTGTCACATGTCAGTCCTGCCCACCCTGTCCATTATGTCACTGATCGCACAGTCAGTCCAGTCTTTGTCACAATAGACAGAGGGTCCTCATCGTCTAAGTGGTCTGACATCAGGAGAGCCCACCATGACAGACACTCGAGTGTCGCGCTCTCCGATGTCCAGCAATGACCGGCGTGTCTGACAGGAATCTGTGGATGGGGTCCTGCAAATAGTCAAAGCCCCTCCATGTGCTGAGTCCTCAGTTACAGACACAAATCCAAGGTGGTCCCTCTGCTGTCATCGGCTTTGACAAGTCTGTTTGGATCCGCGAGTGCAGGACACTGTCAGCCTCATGTCCTTCACATTCCAGTCCAGTGTCCACATGTCACTTTGAGTGACTTGTCAACAGTCAGTGTGGCAGGAAGGCAGAAGACGCTGTCAGGTACAGTGCATCCAGAAAGTATTCCCAGCGCATCACTTTTTCCACATTTTGTTATGTTACAGCCTTATTCCAAAATGGATTAAATTCATTTTTTTCCTCAAAATTCTACACACAACACCCGATAATGACAACATGAAAAAAGTTTACTTGAGGTTTTTGCAAATTTATTAAAAATCTAAAAACTGAGAAATCCCATGTCCATAAGTATTCACAGCTTTTGCTCAATACTTTGTCGATGCACCTTTGGCAGCAATTACAGCCTCAAGTCTTTCTGAATATGATGCCACAAGCTTGGCACACCTATCCTTGGCCAGTTTGGCCCATTCCTCTTTGCAGCACCTCTCAAGCTCCATCAGGTTGGATGGGAAGCGTCGGTGCACAGCCATTTTAAGATCTCTCCAGAGATGTTCAATCAGATTCAAGTCTGGGCTCTGGCTGGCCACTCAAGGACATTCACAGAGTTGTCCTGAAGCCACTCCTTTGATATCTTGGCTGTGTGCTTAGGGTCGTTGTCCTGCTGAAAGATGAACCGTCGCCCCAGTCTGAGGTCAAGAGCGCTCTGGAGCAGGTTTTCATCCAGGATGTCTCTGTACATTGCTGCAGTCATCTTTCCCTTTATCCTGACTAGTCTCCCAGTCCTGCCGCTGAAAATCATCCCCACAGCATGATGCAGCCACCACCATGCTTCACTATAGGGATGGTATTGGCCTGGTGATGAGCGGTGTCTGGTTTCCTCCAAAAGTGACGCCAGAGTTCAATCTTTGTCTCATCAGACCAGAGAATTTTCTTTCTCATGGTCTGAGAGTCCTTCAGGTGCCTTTTGGCAAACTCCAGGCGGGCTGCCATGTGCCTTTTACTAAGGAGTGGCTTCCATCTGGCCACTCTACCATACAGGCCTGATTGGTGGATTGCTGCAGAGATGGTTGTCCTTCTGGAAGGTTCTTCTCTCTCCACAGAGGACCTCTGGAGTTCTGACAGAGTGACCATCGGGTTCTTGGTCACCTCCCTGACTAAGGTCCTTCTTCCCCAATCGCTAAGTTTAGATGACCGGCCAGCTCTAGGAAGAGTCCTGGTGGTTTCGAACTTCTTCCACTTACGGATGATGGAGGCCACTGTGCTCATTGGGACCTTCAAACAGCAGAAATTTTTCTGTAACCTTCCCCAGATGTGTGCCTCGAGACAATCCTGTCTCGGAGGTCTACAGACAATTCCTTTGACTTCATGCTTTGTTTGTGCTCTGACATGAACTGTCAACTGTGGGACCTTATATAGACAGGTGTGTGCCTTTCCAAATCATGTCCAGTCAACTGAATTTACCACAGGTGGACTCCAATGAAGCTGCAGAAACATCTCAAGGATGACCAGGGGAAACAGGATGCACCTGAGCTCAATTTTGAGCTTCATGGCAAAGGCTGTGAATACTTATGGACATGTGCTTTCTCAATTTTTTTTTTTATTTTTAATAAATTTGCAAAAATCTCAAGTAAACTTTTTTTTCACGTTGTCATTATGGGGCGTTGTGTGTAGAATTCTGAGGAAAAAAATGAATTTAATCCATTTTGGAATAAGGCTGTAACATCACAAAATGTGGAAAAAGTGATGCGCTGGGAATACTTTCCGGATGCACTGTATATAGCACCTTACCTTATAAGGACAGCGGTGCTCTCAGGTTCACAGTGCATTTCAGTGAAAACGGCACAGTTATTGAGCCCTTGTGCTGTGTGTCCTTCTGTCCGTCTGTCTGTCCTCACTCATCTCTCTTCTTCTCCACAGGTTGGACTCTTGTTGTCTCACCTCGGCCTGCTGCTCAGCTCTCTCCTCGGTCCTCTCGTCTCCAAACAAACAGCTGACTGAACTGTGGCTGTACAACAACAACAACCTGGGAGATTCAGGGGCTCATCAGCTGATTGAGGGGCTCAGGAGTGACAACTGTAAATTAGAGAAACTGGGGTGAGTAAAGAGGGGGAGGGGTGGGGGGTGAGAATGTGTTATTGATGGGCGGGCTGATCACATGATTTAGTGCCTTTCATCTATCTATCTATCTATCTATCTATCTATCTATCTATCTATCTATCTATCTATCTATCTATCTATCTATCTATCTATCTATCTATCTGTCCGTTTGGCTCTCGATTGGTGTGTTCTGTGGTGGGCGTGTCTGTGGTTTCAGCCGTCGACGGCTGGTACGTGTTGTGAGTATCTCTCTTTATTTCTTTTCCTTTTCCTTTTTTTTTTTTTTTTGTTTGTTTGTTTAACTTTTTCTGTTTTTAAAGAGGACGCGGTTTCGGCTTTGCCACTATGGCGGCGTCTAAAGTTATACGAGATGGCTTATCTCCACACAGTTTTTCTAACCTTTCCAGAAGGCACGCCGTAAGGTTGCTTGTTGATCCGGTGGTCTCGGTGGAGGCCTGCGTTATGGAGGTCGGTAGGGTGGTGGGGTGTAAGAATGTGCGGTCGGCCTCACGTATGAATAAAGTGGTGGTGATTTTCCTGGATGATGAAGCGCTGGTTCCCCGACTGGTCGAGCAGGGTGTTGTACTTAATGGCGCGCTGATCTCGGTGTTGCCGCTGTCGACTCCTGCCCGTAAGGTTATTATTTCTAATGTGCCTCCATTCTTGAGTAATGAAATCTTGCAGCGTGAACTGTGCAGGTATGGTGAAGTGATGTCTCCAATTAGCATGATTACAGTGGGCTGCAGATCCACTGATTTAAAGCATGTCGTGTCTTTTCGGCGACAGCTTTGTATGATTTTAAATAACGCGAATGATGAACTTAACGTGGCCTTAAAGTTCTGAGTGGAGGTTGTGGATTACGTGGTGTTTGTGAGTTCTGAATCGATGAAATGTTTCAATTGTGGTAGAGCAGGCCATAAAGCGATTGACTGTAAAAGAGAGAATGTTTATTTAAGTGATGAAGAAAGTAGAGAGAGTGAGTCAGAGACTGAAGAGGAGGAGTTTGAAGAAGATGAGCTGACTGATAGTGAGAATGAATTAGATGAGAAGGAAACTGAGGAGCAAATGGAGTCTGCTGACAAAGATAATGCGGCACTAGACTCTAAACAAGAGCATGACAATAATAATGAAGGTGTGCTGGCTGAGGCTGATGACACACCTGTAGATGAGCCCAGTGTCCCTGGTGAAGGAGCCTCCGTCCTTAAAGAAGGGCGCACAGCTGAGACTGAGGAGGCCTCCGCTGGTCAGGCTGCAGAGGTTTGCAGTGATAAGAATGTCCCCCTGTTCCAGAATGAAGGGAGCTGTAATGATGCAATAGGAGATGATCATCTCCAAGTGGTGCAAAACAGCCCACCAATAATGAGACAAACTCAGACATGCCCATTGTTGATATTAATGGGGGCAATCTTCAGTTGGGCCTGGGCACTAAACAAATAGCAAGCAGCAGCAGCAGCAAGGAAATAAAAGTTGTAAAGAGAGCAGGAATGAGTGAGGCAGCCATGATGGATGTGAGTGTGGAGTTGAGTGGGTGTAAGGAGACATCACAAATAACCACTAGGAAAAGAAAAGAAGCAGTGGAGTCCACCACGGGCGCTAAGAAGATTTTAATGTTGGACAATCTGTCCAAAAAACAAATTGTGTCAGTTAACAAGAGGGATATTGCAGATAGTGGTGAAGGTGTGGAGGGTGAAGGAGAGAATGACTCAGACATTTCTGGTAACACCTTCTCAGTGTTTGGTTTGAAGCCTAAAGGAGGATACAGTATGAAGAGCATCAGGAAGTTCTTCATATATTTAGAGGGAAAGAGGGCTGTTCAAGTACAGGACTATTTTCCGGACCTCGATCTCTTTTTGAGCTCAGCAAAAAACATAAAGCGCAATGCAGCTAATTTAGGGTTGGACCAAAAGGAGACCACCAGGTTGAAAAACATAATGAGCAGAGTGCGCAAGATTCTTCAGAATAAGTCCTGATGGATGGTCAAGTCAAGAAAGTGAACCTCTTGGTTTTCTGGTGTGTTCTTTGTTTCTTTTGTGGTGTAAATATGGCTGAGTTACATGTGGGGACCCTAAATGTGAATGGCTGTCGAGGCAATTTGAAGGGGAACTTGGTCTGTGATTTTTTAAGACAAAAGCACTTAGATGTGGGGTTCCTACAAGAGACCCACTCAGATCCGGAGAGTCAGGCCGCCTGGGTGCAGGACTGGGGAGGGACGGGCTTTTTCAGTCATGGCACCAGTGTGAGCGCGGGGGTGGTAGTGCTGATTAGTAAAACCTCCTTGTTAAATGGACTGGTTTATGGATAGAAATGGGGCCGAGCCACACTTGGGGTCAGTCAGGATACTTAAGGAAATCGTTGAGGCCTACGACTTAGTGGATGTGTGGCGCTCTCACTTTCCAGCTGACAAACAGTTCACGTGGCTCAAAAGGATCAAAGGGCACCTCTTGATGGCCCGTTTGGATCGCTTTTACAGTCCAAAACGCCACCTCAATTTATTAACTAACACTCTTATCACTCCTGTCGCTTTTTCCGATCACTCTCTGGTTTCTGTTACCTTTCTCCTCCCATCTAAATCTTACTGGCATTTCAACACCACTCTACTTCAGGACAGTCACTTTGTGAAATGTTTTAATTTCTTTTGGGAGCAGAAGAGTTCCACCAAGCTGCGTTTTGAATCCCTGAGACAGTGGTGGGATGTTTCCAAGGTGCAGATTCGACAATTCTGTCAGCAATACACTGAACACGTCACCAAGGCCTGCATTTTAAAAATGAAGGCACTTGAGGAGGAGATCACCGAGATACATCAGACTCTGTTAAATGGCTACTCTGAGGATCTGCTGCACACCCTGAGTGCAAAGAAAACAACACTACAGGATTTATTGGAGCTTCGAGCTCACAGAGCTTTAATACATTCTCGCTTTCAACAACTTAAACATCTAGATCTTTGGAAAAAAAGGAGGCCCAAGGTAAAGTTATTCATGTTCTCCAAACAGATACTGGAGAAGAGCTGAGAGAGCCGGAGGACATCCGGGACTTTGTTGTGTCATTTTATGAGACTTTGTTATCAGAGGAGCCGCTCAGTCTCTCTTCTTCAGCCACTTTGTTCAAAGGACTGCCTCACATTTCTGACAATTCTGCCGAGTTTCTGGACAGCGACCTCACTTTTCAAGAACTCACAGTTGCACTCAATGGTCTAAATACTGGAAAGACCCCGGGAATTGACGGATTACCGGTTGAATTTTATAAACAGTTCTGGCCGTTATTGGGCATGGATTTTGTTGAGGTTGTACAGGACAGTTTACAAGCAGGGGAGCTTCCGGTCAGCTGTCACCGAGCTGTCGTCACTTTGCTCCCTAAGAAAGGCAACCTCTGCCTTCTGAAGAACTGGCAGCCCGTGAGCTTACTCAACACGAACTATAAAATCATCTCAAAGGGGTTAGCGACGAGGCTGAGAAAAGTGATGGGCAGCATCATCAACCCCTACCAGTCCTACTGCTTACCGGACAGACAAATTCACAACAACATATTTGTGCTGAGGGACGTCATATCTGCATCGAAAGCTTTCAACCTTGATGTGGGTGTTCTTTCTTTAGACCAAGAAAAGGCTTCTGATCGGGTCGACCACAAATATTTATTCACAACTCTAAGAGCATTTGGCTTTGGTTTACCTTTTGTAAAGTACATCAAATTGTTATACTCCAACATATTTGGAGTGTTAAAAATCATTGGGGTGTTAAGCCGGCCTTTCGCTGTGACCAGGGGGATTCGTCAGGGGTATCCTTTGTCGGGGATGTTATACGCCATCTCCATTGAACCTTTTCTTAGGCAGCTCGAGAAACACCTGCAGGGATTTACAATTCCGTTGTGTAAAAATCTAACTTTTAAATTTCTGGCCTATGCAGATGATGTGGTGTTTGTGAATTCTGATGAAGATGTCTCTGCTGTATGTAAATGTTTAGCACTTGTTGAGGGAGCGTCTTCTGCTAAAGTTAACTGGGAGAAGGGAAATGTGTATTTATCAGAGGACTGGGCACATCATGCTCTGCCAGTCTTACCATCAGGGCTGGGCTGGAATAGGAAAGCTTTCCGTTACCTCGGGGTTGTGCTGGGTGGTGAGGACATTGAAAAAGACAACTGGGAGGGCTGTTTACAACAGATTGACGAATGATTGAAGAAATGGCAGTGGATTGCGCCTAAGCTCTCTTTTAGAGGAAGAGTTCTTGTTATCAATAATCTTGTTGCCTCCATGCTGTGGCACAGACTGATGAGTGTTGACCCGCCATCAGGACTCTTACACGCCATACAGAAATTATTAGTTAATTTTTTTTGGAATGGTGTGCACTGGCTGAAGAAAGGACTCATCTGTTTACCGGTGGAGGAAGGAGGACAAGGCCTGATTGATGTCTGCTGCAAGGCCGCTAGTTTCAGATTGCTAGTTTTACAGCGCCTTTTTTTCTCTTTAGAACCCCTAATTTGGAAAACAATAGCTCTTTCATTTTTCCATAAGATTGAAAATTTGGGTTTTGACGTGCAGTTATTGCTAATAGATTTGAGCAGGTTTGATCTCACTTCGTTATTCAAATTTTATAAGGGAGTTTTACGTACTCCCTTACGGAGCTCCTTTCTTCAGAGAGTGCCATCCAAATCCCCTTCACTTTTCAATGAACCCCTCATTTTTAATTCTTTATTCACATGTCCACTGCTTTTTAAAATAAGTTTTGTAAAGACTTTGATCAAAAGTGGCATTGTGGTTTATTCTCAATTATTGGAGGAGGACAACAAGAGTTTTAAAGATGCCACTGTGTTGGCTTCAAGGCTGGGCATTCGATCAATAAGAACTGTCAATTATTTATTATTGTTTATGGCAAAAGACTTCATCAGGCTAAGAGACAGTCAGGGGAACTCGACCTCAGTGCATAACAAGATGGAAGAGGAGGAGGAAGAGGAGGAGGAGGGCTGCTTTACTGATCTGGAGGTGGAACCCTAATTGGACATGAATGGTGTGAGGGAGGACTCGATTTTAAGGCTTGACGAACAAGAAAATAATTTTTTTCGATCTTTACCAAAAAAAGATGTGTATGTATACTGCATCAAAGTTTTCAATTTTTCACATTTAAAAAACACCATCATGACTCCCTGGACTGAAAAATTAAATGTAAAAACAGAGGTCAGGCCAGCATGGAGAGAATTTTATAAACCCCCTAATAATAAGAGAGCAGGCGATTTACAATGGAGAGTCGTACACGGGGTCATCGCAACAAATGTGTTTCTAAATAAACTTCAGAGTGACGTGAGCGATAAATGTGCCTTCTGTGGGGAGCAAGAGACTGTTTATCATTTATTTTTATATTGTACGAGACTGAAATCTCTGTTGGTGTATTTTCAGAAAATATGTAAAAAATTTACTGTTTCTTTTGATGTTCAGAGATTTATTTGCGGCATGAAATACAACAAAATATCAAAATCAAAATTTCAACTTTTAAATTATTTACTTGGGCAAGCAAAGTTAGCCATTTTAAAAAGCCGTAATAATAAACAGTGTGGTACATTACCAGATGAGGTACTGTTTATTTTCAAATTTTATGTAATTTTGAGAATCAAGCTAGAATTTACATATTATAAAACAATGTGTAATATCGAAGAATTGGAAAAAGTGTGGGGAGTGAAGGGGATGCTGTGCTCTACTGAGGGGGGGCAACGAAAAATAAATTTGGAATAATGAAGAAGAGCGGGTGTGAAATTATAATGTTAAATGTTAGAAGGATTAGCTGGAGTACTGAATACTAAATACAGACGTGTGTACTTAATGTGTGGGACTGGGGAGTAGTGGAGGAGTAATGACATTGTTATTAATATTGATGTGTTCATGTCTGCTGTTTATTGTGAAAAATAAAGTTTATATTAAAAATTTAAAAAAATTATCTATCTATCTATCTATCTATCTATCTATCTATCTATCTATCTATCTATCTATCTATCTATCTATCTATCATATAGTGCCTTTCATCTATCTATCTATCTATCTATCTATCTATCTATCATATAGTGCCTTTCATCTATCTATCTATCTATCTATCTATCTATCTATCTATCTATCTATCTATCTATCTATCTATCTATCTATCTATCTATCATATAGTGCCTTTCATCTATCTATCTATCTATCTATCTATCTATCTATCTATCTATCTATCTATCTATCTATCTATCTATCTATCTATCTATCATATAGTGCCTTTCATCTATCTATCTATCTATCTATCTATCTATCTATCTATCTATCTATCTATCTATCTATCTATCTATCTATCATATAGTGCCCTTCATCTATCTATCTATCTATCTATCTATCTATCTATCTATCTATCTATCTATCTATCTATCTATCTATCTATCTATCTATCTATCTATCTATCTATCATATAGTGCCTTTCATCTATCTATCTATCTATCTATCTATCTATCTATCTATCTATCTATCTATCTATCTATCTATCTATCTATCTATCTATCTATCTATCTATCTATCCTTCCTGTCTCGCTGTCACAGTGCTTCTTGGGAGTTTGTGTTTGCGCGGATGGAGGTTGTGGGGTGTGAGAGCGGATCCTGAGGTATGAGTTGTTTTGTTTAAATTTTTAATCGTTATTCTTTTCTGTCCTGATTTTCTTACTATTCTTTCTAAGTGTTGGTGGAAAAGCGTTAAAGTACTTATTGTGTGGTTTTATGCCACGACAGCCACTATGCTTCAGGTTTGGATAAGCTGACTTGCCGACATGGCGTTAAACTTGTGTCGGAGGATTTTATGCCTTTAGAGAGTGGGGTGTTGGCAGTGGGAGAAGTTATAGGATGTGAAAACATTAAATCAGCTTCTCGGATGAGTGGATCAATAGTTTTATTTCTTAGTTCTGTTGATTTGGTATCGATGCTTGTAGAAAAAGGAATCGTAGTCGATGGTAATTTTGTGCAAGTGTATCCATTGGCGGCTCCGGCCTGTAAAGTAATTTGGTCAAATGTACCGCCGTTTTTAAGAAATGAAGTACTAGAAAGAGAACTGGAGCGTCATGGTCGACTGGTATCAAAGATACGATATATTCCCCTTGGGTGCAAAGCTCCTGCTATTAAACACGTATTGTCCTTTCGAAGACAGGTGTACATGGTGCTTAACCAGATGGACGAGGATCTTAATATCACTATGAGGTTTAGGCTTGATGGTCACGATTACGTCATTTTTGTTACTTCGGACAAGATGAAATGTTTAGCGTGTGGTAGGGGGGGCATTTAGTTAAACATTGCCCCGACAAGGGGAATCGGAAAGTGGCACATAAAGAGGGTGAAGATGAACAAGGCGTAAAGCAGGCTGGATTCTCATCAGCCCTAGAAAGTGCAGCTCAGGGGGAGTCCTCAGTACCGCTGAGATCAGCCAGTGAGGGGGCTTCTGATAGTGCGCATGTTGATGAGACTGTGAACAGTGAGGAGGGGAGTAGTGGGGTTACAGTAGAACTACCTGCTGTTGTGGATGACAGTGTTTAGGGATCGATCGAAATGGAAGAAGTTAAAGATACTGAAAACAATGACGGGTTTAAACAACTAACTCAAAAGCGCCATTCAGGCCCGGCCTTAGGCATAGGCGAAGTAGGCGACCGCCTAGGGCCCCGGCGTCTGGGGGGCCCCCGGATCAACTCCTTGGTCTAATATTCACGCATTTCACAGAGCTTCCAGGGCCCCCCTTTCGCCTAGGGCCCCATAATACCTAAGACCAGGCCTGCGCCATTGTACAGTTGAAGGAGGTTCTGTGAAAAAGCGCAGCAACGTCACGGCAGAATCGCCTGTTGCTGAGAGCAGTGCGGCCGCCTTTCCCGTCACTGCGGGCAACTTTGCAGTTTTAGTAGCTATGACGGAGGAAGACGCCGCGGTAGCTAGTGAAAGTGAGGAAGAGGAAGGCAGTATGGCACAAGACCTAAAAGATAGAGGGGTTACAGTGCCCAAAGGATAAAAGATCACTGGGCAAAAAGGAGTCGATGTGTCTGAATACTTTCCAGATATTGAGCTGTTTGTGTCATCAGTTCGCAGTTTAAGAAAAAGGCCATCCTCGTTTGCAACGTTCACCTCACAAGAACTTGTGAGATTAAAGAATATATTAAATACATTAAAGAGAAAGTCCAAAATGAATAGTAATGGTAGGACTCACCCCCTTTAGAACTGGGGTCTTCTTCTAGTGAATTGTTTTTTTATATGATCTGTGATTATGGCCAGTATTAAAATTGGGAGCTTGAATATCAATGGGGGTAGAAATACTGGTAAGAGATGGGCTCTTTTTGAGTTTTTAAAACAGAAAATTCTGGATGTAACTTTTTTACAAGAAACTCATATTGATAAGGAAAACCAGTGGGAGTGGAGCAGGGACTGGAGTGCATGGTGGGATATGTTACAGTAATGGGTCCAATGTCAGTGCTGGCGTGGCTGTGCTGTTGACAAGAGCATCAATGCGGATATCTGTGGGGTGGATGACATACTGGAGGGAAGATTACTGAGCATGAAGGCACAAATCCAGGGGGAGCTTTTTATCTTCATAAATGTCTACGCTCCGAATGACAGCAATGACAGAGTCCAGTTTTTTAAGAAAGTTGAAGCTCTTTTAGATCAGTGCAGTTCAGAAGAACTCGTAGTGTTGGGAGGTGATTTTAACTGTACTGTCGATTCATCAATCGATAGAAATAATGGGATTGAGCCACATCCTCGCTCAGCCCAAGAACTGCTGAGGATACTGAGGGGAATGTAGATGGTGGATGTATGGAGGAGAAGAAATGGGGAGAGTAGGCAATACACGTCGGGGTGAGTAAGCGGCGGGGAGGTGTCCCTGGCCAGACTGGACCACATTTGTACTTTCAAACATCACCTTGGACTGTTCAAATCGAGCTCCATCACACCCACTGGTCTGTCATATCACAGTTTAGTAACCTGCAGTGTGCTGCTTACAGCTCTGGTGAGATCACGATTCCAGACCCTAAATGAAATGGATACACCAACAAAGTATTTTTTCAGTCTTGAAAGAAAAAACTCACAAAGCAAAGTTTTCTATTGTTTGCGGGCAGCAGATGGGACAGAGCGACGGCAGCCAGTAGAGATCAGGGAGATTGTGAGGGACTTCTATAAGAATTTGTATGCTGCAGAGACGGTTCAAGACGACATGGAATGTCATCATTTGTTACAGAATCTTCCTCAGCTTCCTAAGGGAAACATTACAAACCTGGAAGCAGCAGTGACTCTATCGGAACTTTCAGATGCTTTGGGGGGGGGCTTAATTTAGGCAAGGTTCTGGGTATTGATGGGATCCCAGTTGAATTTTATAAGGAATTTTGGGATCTCATTGGTCCAGACTTGATGGAAGTGTTCACACAGAGTATCAGGACGGGTGTCTTACCCCAGAGCTGTCGGAGAGCAATGCATAACCTTCCTTCCTAAAAAGGGAGATTTATATGAAATTAGAAACTTGCGGCCTGTGTCATTGCTGTGCGCAGACTATAATATTTTTTCTAAAGCGTTGGCCAACAGACTCCGGACTGTTCTGACTAAAGTGGTGCATCCAGATCAGAGTTACTGTCTGCCTAACAGAACTATTTTTAACAATATTTTTTCAATTCGGGATATTTTGGCTTCCTCAGAGCTTCTCAATTTTAAAGTTGGCTTACTTTCTTTGGATAAAGAGAAAGCTTTTGATCGGGTCAGTCATTCCTACTTGTGGGACGTGATGAGGGCTTTTGGTTTTGGGGAGAAATTTGTTAAAAATATTCAATTACTTTATAGCAGGGGTTCTTAATGTCGGTCCTGGGGGCCCACTGTGGCTTCAGGTTTTTGTTCCAACCAGATTCCTAATCAGTGACAACATCTGATAACACTGAGCTCAATTAATTAGC
>NC_041397.2:331758752-331872722 GCF_900747795.2 Erpetoichthys calabaricus
TTGTTATAGTTCTGTTTGTATACGACGTTGTCAGTTCAGCACTCAGGTTGTAATATGACCAAGCTGTGCAAGCTTACTGTTAAGAATGCAACGTATAGTTGTACATGAGAAAAGCAATCTTGCCTCAAATCAATGGCAAACTTTTGTAGGTCTATGAACTTAATTTAAAGTTTAGGTTTACACTGTGCTTTCTTTCCGAAGTACCTGCACTCATGAATATATCTGTATGCGTCAGTCGCTCAAATCCCCGCGCTTCGCACCGGCGAAGTACTGCTTTTAAATTTTTATTAAGAAGAAAAGAAACCCTTTTAAAATTGAGGGAGAATATACCAATAACAGTTTGTTAAGGATCTGTTTTTTTGTGAAGCTGCGTTCACTCGAGTGATCACTTCGAGCTGACTTGCTGGCTAACCATAAGCGTTACCTGGTTGGTAACCACCCATACAATCAGATTGTGAATCAGACTACGAATTCCGTGAATGTAATTACCCCGATCTACATGCTGTGAAATAAACGAACCACACGCCGTGGCGCAATTTTAGGGGCTTCGCCTGTAGCGCTGACGTCCGAGGTTCGATTCCCGTTTTGGAATGAAGTGAGTGGGTGGTTACCTACCAGGTAACACTTATGGTTGGCCAGCAAGTCAGGTAACATCAGCCACGGTGCCTTCAGTTGTGAGAAGCAGATCATAGAATGGTTGAAAATAATTTACTGTCAAATAATGCAAAGAGTACGCGATACCTGTTTCCCCCTTATTCTTGGCTCATCAGGCGTACACACTCACTGCACTCGCTTACGGTAATCGAACGTCGGACGTCAGCGCTAGAGGTGCTTCGCAGCGGTGAAGTATTGCTTTTAAATTTTAATTAAGAAGAAAAGAAAACCTTTTTAAATTAAGTCTTAAAAAGAGTTGTAAAGATATTGACAGTAAGCTACGCAAACCCACCAAGACATGCAATCGTTTAAATCAAGGCGCAAGTTGAAAAACACCATCCCATAATATTAGTTAACGATTAACACATTTCTATATGTATTGTAAGCATACAATACAACTGATAATATGTTGTGCTTATTTATCTGGTGTACTGACATTTTTGCGCGTTTAACGGCTGAAATCTAACGTGGTTTGTGCCCTTCAGAATGAAAAGAGTTTGCATTTACCTTTTTAATAAAAGGCGAGCTTTCAAGCCTGAGAAATCACCCCGTAAATGCACACGTTTAATTGCACATGTGTTAATATGTATGCTTACACAGTATTAAAAGACACTCAACAAGTACACAGTATTAAAAGACAGTCAACAATTAACGTCATTTACCTTCGTTCCCGCGTTTGACTTGTGCTGTAAATCTCTTCCTCGTTTTCAGTTCACGTGATTACGTAGGAGGCGTAATACGTGATGATGCGATACGTGACTCCGCCTCCTCCATTAGAGTATATGGACAAAAAACAGGTTCCAGTTATGACCATTACACGTAGAATTTCGAAATGAAACCTGCCTAAATTTTGTAAGTAAGCTGTAAGGAATGAGCCTGCCAAATTTCAGCCTTCTACCTACACGGGAAGTTGGAGAATTAGTGATGAATGAGTCAGTCAAACAGGTTCCCGTTATGACCATTACGCGTAGAATTTCGAAATAAAACCTGCCTAACTTTTGTAAGTAAGCTGTAAGGAATGAGCCTGCCAAATTTCAGACTTCTACCTACATGGGAAGTTGGAGAATTAGTGATGAGTGAGTGAGTCAGTCAGTCAGTCAGTCAGTCAGTCAGTCAGTGAGTCAGTGAGGGCTTTGCCTTTTATTAGTATAGATATGTGTCAATCTATGTATGTATGTATGTCTAGATATATATATATATATGTAGATATGTATATATATGTGTATATATATGTAGATGTGTATATATGTAGATATGTAAATATTTATGTATATATATGTGTCTGTGTATATATGTATATGTGTGTGTTTATGTATGTGTGTATATATATGTTGATATGTGTATATATATATATGTATATATATGTGGATGTGTATATGTATATATATATGTAGATATGTGTATATGTAGATATGTATATATATGTGTATATGTATATATATATGACAGCAACACTCATAACAATGACAACACAATTACATTGACAATCATGTTACGTTATTTTTAAAATGTTTCCTTTTCTTTTTCATAACTTCTTTAACACACTACTTCTCCTCTGTGAAGCGCGGGTATTTTGCTAGTACTAAATATTTTACGATTCTATTTCAATGTTTTGATCAAATACATTTGTAAGTACGTGAATAAAGGCCAGAAAGAAGTGATAGGAATGCGGTCATACATATCGATGAAATCACACAGTATTAGGCTGGAAGATACATAAGCAGCACTGAAGCTGTATGGCGAATTCTTTCATTTCCCATACATGAACGAAGTCCAGATGTTGTTCACTTAGCAGTACATCCAGAAAATGGACAACGCGTTTATTTCACAGCTGCAAATGTGCAACAAATAACCCTGAATCCACCGGCTACAATGTTAACTGCTTTCTTTACGTTATGTCAAAATGATGTGTTTGCGAAAACACTGCTGTATTCGGAAGTGCCTACGTATTACACATGGAATGCGAGTAGAAAATCATTTGAACAACGCAAACGAGGAGAGCGAGTCAACGGACAACCTAGCATATTCAAAGAAACTACGATAGGCAGACTGTACACCGTGCATCCCAATCAAGATGAATGCTTCTTTGTTCACATGCTGTTGGTAAATGTGCTCGGTCCAACGTCTTTCCAGCAATTGAGAATTGTCAACGTAGTTACACATGCCACTTTCCGAAGTACATGTCAAGCTCTGAATTTATTGGAGAACGACCGACACTGGGATGTATACAGTAATGACACGTGCAACACGTCACATCCAAATCAAATTCGTGCATTGTTTGCAATCATATTGACCGCCTGCTCTCCTTCATCTCCAACACAGTTATGGGAGAAATATAAATCGCACATGGCTGAAGATATTTTCCGTCGAGTACGCAAGTAAAATTCAAATATAAACATGGATGTCACAGCAGACATCTACAACTAAGCGTTGATAATGATTGAAGATTTGTGCTTAGAAATCGCGAACAAAGTTCTCAATCAATTGGGAATGCCATCACCGAATCGATCTGCTGCTGCTGCTTCATTCGATGTAGAATTGCGTCGGGAACAAAATTACAACACAGGTGATCTTTTGTCGTATGTGCAATCAAATATTTCTAAGCTATTGCTTCAGCAAAAAGGCATTTACGATCAAATAATGCAAACTGTCAATAACGGGGCTGGAGAAATCTGGAAATTGGGAACGGAAAGGTGCCGGTTGATGTGACCTCAGGACGAATGTCATTGCCTCATAACTTTTTCAATTTAGTGACGTCAAAAGAAGAATTTGTTGAAAAAGTATTTCCCAATATTCAAACCAATTATAAGAATCACAATTGGCTGAGTGAACGAGCTAGTCTTGCAGCCAAAAACAAAGACGTCTACGAACTTAACAATATTATTCAGTCTAACATTCTGCACAGACAATGGAAGAACAAAAAATATTGTATACCCACAAGCATTGTGAAATTAAACATACTAGAAACGTGCGCTTTCTCTTTTCTTTCTTTTCCATTTAACCAGACTGAGCCACAGCAACGCGTGGCCGGGTACAGCTATATTATATATATATATATATATATATATATATATATATATATATATATATATATATATATATATATATATATATATATATATATATACATACACATATACATCTATACTAATAAAAGGCAAAGCCCTCACTGACTCACTCATCATTAACTCTCCAACTTCCCGTGTAGGTAGAAGGCTGAAATTTGGCAGCCTCATTCCTTACAGCTTACTTACAAAAGTACTTACACGTAACGGTCATAACAGTCGACAACATCCGCCATGTTAAACTTTCTTATTTATGGCCCCATCTTCACGAAATTTGGTAGGTGGCTTCCCTGCGCTAACCGAAACCGATGTACGTACTTATTTCGGTTGTATGACAGCACTGTCGGCCCCCATATTGAACTTTCCAACAGTCTTTGTTACGTAATGGGCCCATCTTCAAGTAATTTAGTACGCAGGTTCCCAACGCTAATTGAATCCTACTTACGTGCATATATACATCCATAGCCTGCAGCTCGGTCCACACTCTGAATCCTCCAGGCACTCCTGAGCATAATCTAATTTTGAAGGTTTGGGCACCAATAATGTTACTGAGAAACTTACAGCCACCGAAACTTTGTAATGGCATGAGACTTCAGGTCACATGCCTGCAAAAGAACCTCATTGAGGCAGCTATTTTTACTGGCGGTGGCTCAGGGGAGAGAGTTTTTATTCCTCGCATCCCCGTTATACCCTCTCAATTTCCAGTAAGGCTCTGCTTCGCAATGACAATTAATGAGTCTCAGGGACAGACCCTACAAAAGGTTGCCATTGATTTGTGGCAAGATTGCTTTTCACATGGCCAACTATACGTTGCATGCTCAAGAGTAAGCTCAGCACACAGCTTGGTCATATTACAATCAGAGGGGCGAACTGACAACGTGGTATACAAAGAGATGCTTAACAAATAATTATTGGTACATTTTCCCTCATTTTATTATTTAAAATTTTAAAGCAGTACTTTGCCGCTGCGAATCGCGGGTATTTTGCTAGTTTAACATAAATGAAATTAGTAATCAAAAACAGCATTGCTCAAATATCTGACCGCTTATATTTTCATTGTTAAAATTTTAGGTAACTAAAAACAAGATAGTAGTCAACATCTTTACTTCTTCATAAAACACAGAAACGATATGTGCTCAGTTATCTATTGATATGGAGTATTTTCACAATATGTTGTATTGAACTAAATAAGTGCTACATGAGTACTGTGAAATTCTTACTTCTGTGTGTTAATTAACATGTAACACGCTATCATTCTCTGGCGCCATGATAAAGTTTATGAAAACATTTGTAAATTAATATAGACTTTGTATAAATGACAAACATACATAAATATGTTCTGGGGAAGAGCCTGGACACAGACAGGTAGACATGATGGTTTCACCACACACACGTTTATTATACAATATTTACAAGTTTCGAAGTGCACAAACCCAGTGCCGCAGCACCAATCACCCCTTCAGTCCGTAGCCACCACAATGCCTTCACTGTCTCTGGTCCGCCTCCACTCCTCTCCTCTGAGCTCTGGTCCTACTTCCACCCGACTCTTGCCATTCAATGGAGGGAGGCGGCCCCTTTTATACACCCCCGGATGGGCACCAGGTGCTTCCCAACACTCTTCCATCGACACTCCCCTGTGTGGTAGAAGTGCCGGCTGCGCAACCGGAAGGACTCCGGGTGTCCCTGCTCCTCTTCCCCCCCAGCACTTCCGGGTGTGGCGGAAATGCTGAGGTCCAGGGTTCCCAAGGTATTGGAGCTTCCCAGCTCTGTACCCGTGGCCCCCAAAGCAGCCAGGGCGATCGCCCCCTCATGTTCTGGAGGAGGCACAAGCCCTCCTCTGGGCCTCCTGGACATCCCGGCCGGGCATGAACCCCAGCCTGGTGCCACAATGTGTTTACACAAAGATTCATATGGTGAGGTGAACATGTTGGGGCAACAGCCTTGTTGGATGCATGAGCTGTCCTGTGCTCAGGTGTGACATTTCAAACTGCTTTGATTGAATTATGGAAAATTTTAGTTAAGAAGGATCAAGCCCAAGTTTCTACTCTTCTAAATTTCCACATCTATAAATATATATTTATGTTTTCATCACTTTAATTTCATAAACGTCCTCCTTTTCCCTATTCTCATTTATATTTCTCCCCTGCTTGATCTCAAATATCATCAGGACAGGGACACTTCTAAAATAAAAGTTGCTACAGAAGCCTTTAATCTCAACAAAAAGAACAAAGCAAAAGTGATAATGACTACATTGTTTGCTTAGCAATATTTCTTAAAATAAATAAATAAATAATGCTGACTTCTTGATGTACTGCTGGCCATGAGATTTTCTTCAAAGGAAATGTTCAGATCTTCACGTGAAAGAGTCCCTAGAAGATCTTCCTGTAACATGTGCAACTTGAAAGCAACAGAGAAGACCAGTAACTCTATCATAATTGGATGTCATCTGCACAATTACCGGCAGTCATTTCCAACTCCGTTTTAGGCTTTAAGTGCTAAATTTACAAATTTTTATAAGTTTAAGAGTTTCTTGAACGATGGTACAAGTGCAAATCATGATACCTTTTTATAAATGTTTTACATTTTGTTTCCTTTCTGAACAAGTATATTATACTGAGGTTTTAGGCAAGTAGAGATTTTCTACAGAGGTGTATTTAGCATGTTGCCTGATCAAGGACACGATACATACGACTTACTAACTTAATTTGTGAGTGTATAAAATTAGCAGGGCGTTAACATTTCAGTCAGACTGGGCCTTCACCTGTGCCATTAAAGTAATGAAGAGCACCGTCTCACTCAGGGCTGACTCTAGAATATATATATATATTTATATGACGCACTCATGTATGGTATTGATAACAAAGTTAAGTGATCTTTTTATATTCGAGCAATGAGCTTACAATTGTGGATACCTCAAAATCAATAATAATTTTAAAATACCACCAACAGGACACCGGAAAAGGAAACAGAAGAGAGAGTAGGGGTTAGTACAGATTTTAGAGCCACCATGAATAGTTATTATAATGAATTGGATATACAGAGTATCAGGATTAAATTACAGTGAAGTTATGAGAAGGCCATGTTAAAATAATGTGTTTTCAGTAGTTTTTTAAAGTGCTCCACTGTATTAGCCTGGCGAATTCCTACTGGCAGGCTATTCCAGATTTTAGGTGCATAACAGCAGAAGGCCGCCTCACCACTTCTTTTAAGTTTTGCTCTTGGAATTCTAAGGAGACACTCAGTTGAGGATCTGAGGTTACGATTTGGAATATAAGACGTCAGACATTCCGATATATAAGACGGGGCGAGATTATTTAAAGCTTTACTACCAGTAAGAGCATGAGGCGCGTGCAACACAGTTAGAACTTGGCACATTTTTAAAAGATACATTTCAATTTATTTTTAAGCAAGCAGAAGTCTGTATCAGAACATCTTTAACAACTTTTTAAATAAATCACTGTAACAAATAAATCAACAACATTTAACTAACATTTATTTCATAATAACTCTCTGTATATATGAAATCTAACATATCATGGCGCTCGGTTTTGCTGTGCAGCCTCAAACTACTCATTAATGCCTAAAATGGCAAGAGAAGCGCTAAATGTACCAATATGTTCAAATGCAAGAACTGCGTGCAGTGTAGGTTATAAGTCAGGCCAGTGTTTGCTGGATAAATTGCGAAGGTGAAAACCGGAAATGAAAAAATAAATATTTATAACATAAACACCTGCATTTATTTTTTAAATTTTATGTAATGGTTACACGAAACTAGGTTGCCCCACTACTTCTGTTTTGTGTTGTAATGATTATAGGTATCAACGTGGACAGGTGAATTCTTGTGGATTCATAAAAACAGAATGCACTGCAGCAACAGTAAATGTCAATTAGAAACTTACCTCTTAATATTTCCAGTGTGACTTCGTCAAGTGAATCCATTGGTTTATATGCATAAATCAAGTGACTCCGTGAGAACCCTAACTACAAAGAGGACTGGGTGGTCTCGTGGCCTGGAACCCCTGCAGATTTTATTTTTTTCTCCAGCTTTCTGGAGTTTTTTTTTTGTTTTTTCTGTCCACCCTGGCCATCGGACCTTACTCCTTTTCTATGTTAACTAATGTTGCCTTATTTAAATTTCTTATTTTGTCTTTTATTTTTCTTTTCTTCATTATGTAAAGCACTTGAGCTACTTTTTGTATGAAAATGTGATATATAAATAAATGTTGTTGTTGTAAATATGTTACTTATCAGCTGCGAAGAGCAAAGCAGTATTTTAGCTTACTATGTAACGTTATTAATAACCTTACGGTGAGAACGTTTCAAAATGTAACATCTGATGCGCTGGAAAGTTAAGTACGCTTCACAGGGAGCGCGTTCACACATGCTCAAAGAAAGGTATGTTGAATTACATGACAAAGAAGGGGTCAAAAACAGCGCTGGATATCATATTTGAAAAACAAAAAAGTAATATTTGAAAAAACAAAGTAATTATACCGTTAGCTTTTCATATACTCAACAATGTGAGGTAAATATTTTTTTTTCCTAAAATAATGGAACGATCCTATATATTACGCCACATAATATGCTTTTTGGTGTTTAAACACCAAAGATGATTTACTGTTGTTTTATTTGCTGCTCGTTTGTGGCTTTGAGTTTAAACGACTTTTGAACCATATCAACACTACACATTATATTGTTTTGAGTTTCAAGTTCATGATGCTGTGTCTTTGATAGAGATGTTTTGTCATTTGAAATTAAAATCCCTAACCTGGATAAGTCCACCCATTTTGTTGATGCTATGAAGCTGGTTAATTTTAATTCCAGTGAGACTATATGACTGCAAAACAAAATGTATATTCTTGTGAAGTACTACCATGCCTTGGTGTAATTCTGGACAGCACGTTATCTTTCCAGTCTCACATCAGTTCTGTTACTCGAGCAGCTTACTTTCACCTGCGAAACATTAATTGCTTGCGTCCATTTTTGTCAAATCACTCTACTGCCATTTTAGTCAACAGTTTGGTCACCTCCCGCCTGGACTATTACAATTCACTTCTCTTTGGTCTGCCTCAAAAGTTACTACATAAACTTCAACTTGTTCAAAACTCGGCTGCTCGTATAATTACTAAAACACCCTATTCTGATCACATTACACCCGTTATTCAGCAGCTTCATTGGCTGCCAATAAAGTTTAGGGTCAACTACAAAATTTTAGTCCTTACATATAAGGCCATTCATAATCTTGCCCCCACATATCTCTCACAGCTCCTACAAGTCACTAAACCCTCTCGTATGCTCAGATCCTCTTTTTCCATTAACTTAAATAATCCACCAGCATGTGTTGTTACGATGGGATATCGCGCATTTAGCAGATCGGCACCTTCCTTATGGAACTCATTACCTGCTTATCTTAGGAATATGACTACCCTTCACCAATTTCAGGCTAATCTTAAAACTTATCTGTTCAAAATTGCTTATTCATTGTAACTGTTATTGCTGTTTTATCTGATGTTTTATTTGGATTTTAAATTTTCTAGTTATTGATTGTTTATTTTTTAACCTGATTGTACAGTGACCTTAAGTTTTTTGAAAGGCGCTTCAAATAAAATGTATTATTATTATTATTATTATTATTATTATTATGGGGACATCATTGAACTATATATAACTTTTAAAGATTCCTACATTCTTGAACTTTTCTTTTTATGTTAATAAATTCCAGCAACACTGTTTGGATTAAGCCATTTATTTGACACAGTGAGAAAACTCTTGCATCAAACCACCAGACACATTTTTATACAAGGGTCATTTATTTTAAAATGTGGAAACAATTTTGATTTGAAGAAAAATATTACCATTTAAATATAATAAAGTACTACCCTTTGCAGGGAATCCAGCTGTTAAATCATACTAGTTACAGAGAAAGGCCACTGAATTAGGCAAGTGTTCATCTGAAATGGCGTAGTTGTTAACAAAATCAAGGTTGTATTCTAAAACCTTTCTGGAATAAAAAGAGTTTAATTTAAGTCTCGGGGTTGTGTCTTGCTCATTTCTTAAAACAAGACAAACCTAGAAAGTTTTGGTTCTTGAAACAAGAATACATGTCCTGCTATGCACATTGCTGTAGTTGATAACAGGCTTTTCTCTCACAGTTGTGCTTTTTTTAAGTTGAAATTTCCTTGGAATTACACTTTTATATCTAAGTCAGATATCTTAAGACCAGTTATCTTGAATTGAGCAAAATAATCTAGCAAGTATCATTGCAACATGAGATATTTAATCTCTTGAGGCAAAATATTAGATATATTACCTTAAAATAAGAAATTTTTACTTGTTAAGAAAAAATGTTTTGCAGTGTATAAAAGGTGTCATTTTGCTTGACTTCTCACTCTATACAACTCCAAGCAACTGACACGCAGGTAAACAGCCTTGAGCTGAGAAAACTGTGCAGCGGTGGGGGATGTGATAGCAGATTACTTGCTGCTTATCGACACATTTACAGGACAAAAGACGCTGATGGAGAAGTGTGAAGCGATTTAAAGTGGTTTTTTCGAGTTTTTTCGTAGGCTCTGGTAATTCTAGTGTTAACCTGAAGAAATAGTTCTTGGTGTTAATGTGCAACCCGGCTCTCACTAGCATCAAGAGAACGTGTGTAAATGGTGTTCTTCCCAGGTGCTGAAAAAAATGACTACGTCATCTAAGCCGGCGGCACAGTAGGCACTGTGGGGCTTTAGCACTCTACCCCGTGTTTTCCAAATGGGAGGACCTTGTACTGCCATTGTCTGCTAGGGGTATTGAAAGCTGTTTTTTCTTTTGCAGATACCGTTAAGGGAATTTCCCAGTATCCCTTGGTCATGTCAAGAGTAGTCAAATATTGTGCATTATCCAGCCACTCGAGGAGTTAATCTGCTCAGGGAATGGGGTACACATCAAATTTGGAGACCTGATTGAGACATCTGAAATCGTTACAGAACCTCCATGTCCTGTCGGATTTGGAGACAATAACGATAGGACTGGACCATGGGCTGTGACTCTCCTTAATGATGTCCATATCCACCATATGTTGGATATCCAATTCCACCTCCACACGTTTTGCCTCCAGGAGGTGGTAGGACTGCTAACTGACGACCACCCCCGTATCTGTCACTATGTCGTGCTGAATCAGCAAGGTACAGCCGGGTAACTCACTGACAACTTCCGGCATGGACAGGATCGCAGACTCTAGCTCTTGTCTTTGGTGTTTGTTCAAATTAGGGCCGAGGTTAAGATCGGATGATAGCAAGAAAAGGGAGTGGGTTTGGCTGGAGTGAGGGTCATCTTTCTTGTCATTCCACGGCTTTAGCAAATTGATATGATAAACCCACTTGCTCGGCCGATGATTTGGCTGTTTGACCAAGTAGTCGATGAGCCCTTTTTCTTTCTTTAACCTTGTATGGGCCCTACCAATGGACCAAAAGTTTAGAATGGGAAGTGGGCATGAGCAACATAACACGATCTCCCAGCTGAAATTCCTGCAATGAGCTGTTTCTATTATAATTCCATGCCTGTGCTGATTGAGCCTTCTCCATGTGCTCTTTTAGCAGAGGCCGGATCTTCGCCAATCTATCACTTGACTGCGCGATGTGCTCTAAGATATTATTGGAGGGAAGAACCTCTACTTCCAAGCCCTCTTTAAGTATATCCAAAATACCCCGGGGTTGTCGTCCATATAGTAATTCAAAAGGGGAAAGGCCAGTTGAGGCTTGTGGATCCTCCCTGTAAGCAAAAAGTACGAGATGGAGCAGTTGATCCCAGTTCCTCGCTGAGTACTTTGCGGAGCATCTGTTTGAGGGTCTGGTTGAAACTTTCGACCAGCCCATCTGTCTGCGGGTGGTACACAGACGTCTTAAGATGTGTAATGCGGAGTAACTTGGCAACATCCCTTAACGTATCCAATGTGAAAGGTGTACTTTGTCCATAAGGACTTCTTTAGGTATACCGACTTGTGAAAAGAGCCTTACTAATTCCCGTGCCAAATTCTTTGTTTTGTCTGTACGCAAATGGACAGCCTCTAGGAATCGGGTAGCGTAATCAACCATTACCAAAACATATTTATTGTGTGAGCTGCAGAGCTGATCGCACCTCCAGAGAATACAGACGCCCCTGGGAACACCCCTGAAACACATTGACAGACTACCTTCACATTCCTCCGCTTACCTTTCTGGCAGCTCTGTCGTGTAATATACCTCTTGCGCAGTACTCCGCTTACTTAAAAAGCCTGTACGGGCTTCTTTCACTTTTGTTAAATTGATTGTTTGCTTCTCCTTCTCTCTCTCAGACTTCTCCTGCTCCTGACACGTATTCCTCCAAAGAAGAAGAACCCCGTGCTTACTTTTAATTGACAAATGGAGGTGTCAACTCTTTCCTATCAAGGAGCACATTTGAAACCCTTTAAAGAGACAAATGTTTGTTTGCAGTGTTTGAATAAAACTCCAGTCTCTTCAACCTCCTCTGTTTTCTGTGCAATTCTGTGACCCAAGCGTGACAAGTGGTACCAGGAGTGGTTGCACAGATGGATGCACAGTTGGATGCCGAATACATTTTTCAACTCGCCCAGAATGTTCCTCTCCCTTATGATCCGGAGGATGAATTAATTCCCCAACAGACTATTCCGCCTCCTCAAAATGTTCGGCGAAGGGATAATCCAATCCCTCAACAGTATGTTGTGCCACCGCCTCTGCCGCCTCCTCCGCAAAATATTCGGCGAATCGTTCCAATGCCTCCACTACCAGACAATGCTAAGAATATGCTGACGAAGATGGGTCCTTCTGATGTCCCAGAGATGTTTCTTTTGGCTTTTGAGCAAGTGGCGACTGTTATACTATGTGTTTTTAATTAAGTTTAATGTCACTGTTCTCTGTGCCCACTGTTATGGACTCATTCATACAGGCAGACCAAGTATGGTACACAGGAGCACAGCAGCAGCATTTAGAATTGCCGAGCCAAGCACAGGACAAGAGAGACACAGACAACTGAAGAATTGAATGGTCAGCCTAAAGACAGACTAGTATATTTCTGTCTTCTGTCAGCACAGAAAGCTTTCCTTGTTGGGAGAATGAGAACTGTATATGGGCATTGTGCTATTCCTGAATGTTTGAAGGTGGGGTTTTGAGTACCTTCTTGCCCTTATTTGGACTCGGAGCCAAGAGCCTGCACAGGGAGGAACAGTATATAAGAATGGACACCTACGGCCAACACTTTGAAGCTTCCAGTTGGAAGAGTATGTCTTCCGTCTGAAGCCGGGCAGAAGAATCTGTTTTCTGTTCGGCTAAAATCCTTTCAGCATGGCGATGACAGATGATGGACTGCACAGATCAAGTTTCCTGCATGCTTGATATGTCTGTCATAAGCTTCCCGTTTGTAATACCACGTGAAACCGTCAGTAAAGAGCTAGTTTTATCCTTTTGTTCTCGTGTAATCTTTTAACCGTCATATTGCATGCAGGGAAGGGATAAATACCTTTTTATTTAAATTCAGGTTATTACAATGCCGCAATTGAAAAAGAACACATTTCCAGGGAGCCAATACCTCTCTTCAGGAAACAGCGACTTTGTTGAGATGGGACAAACGTCACTGGGCTGTTATCGTCACCCCTTTTTTGTCTGGTGACGCCTTACTTTTCTTACGAAATGTACCTGCTGATAAGCTTGGCGATTATTATTTTCTGAAGGAGCAAGTTCTTTTGCGTAAAACCACGACCTTTTTTTCAAAAGGTTTTGCACCTTATGACTAGAAACTGAATATGGATAGTTCCATCCGAGCACAAATACAAGATTTGATTCATAAAGTGCATTGCTGGTTTGAGGGGGACAAGATGGAGCGAGTCGTAGAAAAGGTTGTTATGAACATAGTACTGTTCAGGATACCTGCACCTCTCCGAGATGAGTTTCTTTGTCATAATCTTGAATCACTGACGATTATATCTCAACGGTTTTAAGGCTCGCAGACCGCTTGGAGAAAAAGCGGTGGGTTTGGTGCCCTGTATGCTGTATTACAACCTCTGAGAGACCACTTAGGGCAATCTCGTCACCTTGACCTTAGACCTAAACATCGGCAGCCTTCAGCACCTGATCATCGGATTTCGTCAGGAAGGCATCCAGGGAACACAGTGAAATGCCTGGAATAAGCGGCTGTGGTTGTGGACGTCGCCGAGGATATTTCGGCAGTGGTACTGAACGAAATGTTTCCGGTGCGACCAACCGAGTCACTTGGCAAAGGAATGTCGCCTGTCTCCAGCTCAATCAATGGAAGTTGGTTTGGCAGAGGTTTGTTGCTCAAATATTCCGGATTCATCAAAAAAGAAAGATGACTTATTGATATCGGTGAAGTTTGGGGGCCGCGAGATGACGGCGTTGTTGGACTCGGGCAGTGACCTTTGTGTTGTCAGACGGGACTGTCTTGACGACAGATACCTTAGTGACACTGAAACTGTAAAGATACGTTGTGTACATGGAGATGTTAAACACTATCAGACATTACTTCTTCCTTTAACTTATAAGGGTCGTCACTTTAAAGTTTGGTCTGCTGTTTCGGACTCATGCCCTTGGCCTTTACGGATAGGCAGAAGAAATGCCCTTTTTCCTAGACTAATGGCTGAACATCGCTCACCAATCATCAAGTCCCCTGTTGAGCTTAGTGGGAGGGAAGAAGAGGGAGAACTAGTGGCGGTTGGGGAAAATCTAGAGCCCCAATTAGATATTGAACCCGATCTCTCCAGCGAAACTGAGGGAGACACCCCTGACAATTTTCCAGAATGGCAGGGAGGTCCTTCTACATCCTCTCAGATTGCAAATGCCTCCAAACTCAAACCGAGTAGTAGCGAGCAGTCGGATTTTGTGCGCTTGCAGCATGCTGATGGCTCATTAGAATATGCATTTAAACAGGCTCGCTCTGCCAATGACTCTTATTACCAAGAGCGCGATGCCGGGGGCTTGAAAACGCCACACTTTCTAGAAAAAGACGGTTGTCTTTTCAGAACGATTTCAGACCATTTAATGGGGGAATTTATTGAACAACTAGTTGTACCTGAAGTGCATAGGGAAATTCTTTTGCAGCTGGCCCACTCTCGCATCTTGGGAGGGCACCTGGGGGCTGATAAGACCAGAGAGCAGTTATCAAAACGATTTTATTGGCTGAATATGGGAAAAGATATTGAACGGTTCTGTACTTCATGTCCTGACTGTCAGATCGTCTCTGCTTATAAGCCTCATCGGGCTCCCCTTTGTCCTGTGCCTATTTTGGAAGTCCCCTTTCAGAGGGTAGGATTAGATATTGTAGGCCCTTTGCCTAAGACTAAGAATGGGTATCAATATATGCTGGTGTTAGTTGACTATGCAACACGATATCCAGAAGTAGCTGCTTTGAAAAAGGCCAACTCCTCCGCTGTAGCCAAAGCTCTGTGTGTGATTTTTACTCGCATTGGCATTCCTAGGGAAATTTTGACTGACCAAGGCACACCTTTTACTTCTCGCGTGATGAAACAATTGTGTGATAGATTCGCTATTAAGAAATTGAACACCACTGTTTACCATCCACAGACTAATGGTTTGACTGAATGGTTTAACAAGACTTTAAAACAAATGATCAGACGAGTTGCTCATAATGATCCTACATCCTGGGACTCTGTCCTGCCTTTTGTTATGTTCGCGGTGCGGGAATTGCCGCAAGCGTCCACTGGCTTGAGTCCGTTCGAGCTGTTATTTGGCAGATGCCCAAGAGGCATCCTGGATGTTGTACGGGAGGAATGGATAGGACATGAGTCAACAGCTCTCGGTCCGAGCGTTGCAGATCGGGTAGTTTCGTTACAAGATAGAATTTCTAAACTTTTTTCTATTGCTGTGGAGCATCAACAACGCGAGCAGGAAACACAGAAGCGTCTTTACGATAGGCGCAGTAAGCTCCGTGAATTCAAACCCGGCGATCGTGTTTTAGTACTGGTTCTGTCTGACCCGCACAAATTCCTAGCTAAATGGCAGGGCACGGTCCCTCCTGGGTATCTGATGAAGTTGGCATTCCGGACAAGACTGAGAAAATCATCGGACGTCCTCGTTTATTCCAGGCCAAAAGAATAGAGCTTCACTCTCTCCGATGTTTTTTGCACCCAAGTGGGTGCCCAGGAGGTGGCTGTGTGCCAG
Source organism: Erpetoichthys calabaricus (assembly GCF_900747795.2). Lineage (NCBI taxonomy): Eukaryota > Metazoa > Chordata > Cladistia > Polypteriformes > Polypteridae > Erpetoichthys > Erpetoichthys calabaricus. The sequence continues at coordinate 331,774,645 of NC_041397.2, forward strand.
CTCGCAGACCTCGCCTTAATGCTCCTCTACCCGATACAACAGATTGCTTTTTAATGCAAAGTAGGGGACCTGTGGTGTGGGAGTATGTGGGGGTTGTCCATCAACGGAGACGAATGCATTCCTGGCAAACTTCAGGGAATTGTCATTCCACTGTTCTCGTTTAAAGGAGGCTGGTGTAGACCGAAACTGAAAGTCTAGGCCGGATAAAGGATCAACGTTGACTCCAGGGGGTGTGTTCTCTACTCGTGGATTCTCGCCCGGAGTCATTTCCGGGTCAAGGTAAGAAGTGGGGAAGTCCGTCTCCAGGGACTCAACGTCATCACTAGTTGCCGGTAAACACGGCGTGAGAGCAGCTGGGGTTGACTCCGGCCTGTCCATTATTAGACCCAACTTGGTTTTAGAAGAGGTGATGACCTTACCGCTTTTAATTTCTGACCAGTCTCATCCCAATATAATTGGGTATGGGGGCCCAGAACTCGAAAGCCTGAGCTCTCACTGGCTGTTCTGAGTCAAATTTCCAATTTCCACTCCCTTGCCTGCTGGCCCAAAGTCATGGCGTAGTGCTGAAATATCTCGGCCCTCAAGAGGTCGTAATTGGAGGCCTCCTCCTCAGGGAGGTCATAATAGACCCACTGTGCATCCCCCTTCAGGTACGGCACCAGTACTTGGGCATAGTCCGCCCTCAGCCATTGGTTTCGAGAGGTTGTCCTCTCAAATATCAACACGAAAGATTCAATATCGTCCGACTCCGTGAAAGGTACTGAAGGAGGTGGTGGAGGCCGCGTAGTCTCCGGTTTTACCGCTTCTGCTGTCTCCAGCTGTGTCTTCGTCTCCATGAGCTTGGTCCAGGTAGTCGCTAGCTTGACTTTCACATTTTGGAGCTCCATCATAAAGGTGCTCAATACGATGCTCACGTCCTGTCCTCCTGACATCATTCAGACAATGGATCCTGTCGACTATGCCAACTGTGAAGAAAACACAGACACGTCCCCATATACTGTAAAACACAGTAAGAAGTACGTAACAACGGTCAGTGTCGAGATATACAAGTGACAATCAATGGTGGAAACACGGATGTATTTATGAGGTGGAAACGGAAGTAGGAATGCTGGGAAATATGACGCGAAGGATCTTAGGATAGTGGTGACTTCTTCTGCAAACTGGAGCTGAATAAAGAACATGGAAGCGGCTCGGACGTCTGGATAAGGCTTTTGCGATGAACTCAAGGTGCTGTGCTCTTTTGTTGTTCGTCTTTCCTGCTGAAATAAAGAGATAGCTGTTGTCTTACTCCCCTGTCTTGTGGTTTCGTGCGGCTCGTCGGGTCCTTTAGCTGACCCCTAGTTGCTCACATGTGAGAACAGAAATAAAACTATAAATAATGCTAGAATGAGTGTATTTATTGATTCTTGTTAAAAATACTAAGATTCAGTACTGTACCTCACTTACTGCCAGAACAGTTTAGTTCAAGTAGGAACAGAAGACTTCAAGAAGCTCATACATGGTTTGTCCTCATGACCTGAAACAGGTATACTAAATATAATAATATCATATACTAAATAAACTTCTAATGTCAATATAATGCAGCCAGCCATTCTTCAGCAGCTTATTACATTAAGGGTCTCCTGGCAATGCTGCACATTAGCAGAGAACTTCCACTGGATGAGACGACAGTCCATTGCAGAGCAGGCTTACATATACAGCCAGACTGACACATACAGGACCAGTTTAGAAGTGATGAAGTATAAAGTTTACACGACCATTACTGTCACGTGTACAATGTACAATGAAATTCTTCTTTGCTGTACTCCTCAACATACAATACATCTCCGTGATTAGCGACTACAACAACCTTACTCAGACAGCGCGGCCCAAAAGTAATAATAATACAAGAATTGTGTGTTTGCTGTGACCCTGAAATGGAATAAGTGGGTCTGATAAGAAATGGATGACTCGAATTAATAAAGCCGGGCAGCACGGTGGCGCAGTGGGTAGCGCTGCTGCCTCGCAGTTGGGAGACCTGGGGACCCGTGTTCGCTTCCCGGGTCCTCCCTGCGTGGAGTTTGCATGTTCTCCCCGTGTCTGCGTGGGTTTCCTCCGGGCGCTCCAGTTTCCTCCCACAGTCCGAAGACATGCAGGTTAGGTGGATTGGCGATTCTAAATTGGCCCGTGGGTGTGATTGGTGTTTGTGTGTGTCCTGCGGTGGGTTGGCACCCTGCCCGGGGTTTGTCTCCTGCCTTGTGCCCTGTGTTGGCTGGGATTGGCTCCAGCAGACCCCTGTGTTCGGATTCAGTGGGTTGGAAAATGGATGGATGGATGGACTAATAAAGTCACGTAGTAATTGACACTTAGAGACATCGACTAAAGGGGGCTCTCTCTATTACAGCGGGCTCCTCCAATGTGCACAATCAACCTGAGTTTATTCCACAGAGAAAGTGACATATCAAGGAAATTGTATTCACATTAAAATATTCATGTGCGGTATTTGAACCCGGGCACAAACAGGTAGACACAGAATGTCCCAAAAACACAATATGCTCTGTTATTATTATTTATTAGACTGTGAGAGATGTTAGGTGGCCTTTTTATTTGATAAAGCAGACAATTCCTTACACTTTCCCACTGAGGTTTCTGGCTGACTTTATGGATGGTGCTGGATTTACTAATTGATGGATGGCCCTGCGCTACCCTTTATGATTTTGTTCAAATAAGAGCAATTCTCAGATCGCACTGCTGCATTGTACTTAGCTCTATTTGCCTTTAGAATTTCCTACTCTTACTTTAGCCTTCCTCCTCTTTGTTCAGCCTTTTCTTTTATTCCAGTGCACTTTAACTTTGACTTCTGTTGACTTTTCCAGGAGTTGTAATGTCTGCTGCTGTCTTTAGTTTAGCAGTGAAATTGCTGACCATTCTACTTACTTGGCCATCAGTCTGAAAGTGAGCGGTGGTGTCTGACCAACTTTTTAAAATGTCAGAGAACTCAATGGCGGTGTTATTATCAACGTCTTTTATATATGAGTTCTTCATTGAACTTAGGAATACAAAGAGATATGTTACAGAAAATACAGTGATGATCAGAGAAAGCAACATTATCAGTGTGTTGTCTGTTAATATTAATTCCCTTTGCTATTTCTAACTCTAAGCTGTGGCCACTAATATGTACTAATAGAGATGGCAAGTTCGCTTGAATTCATTGTTGTAATCAGATATTCAAAAGCAGTAAAATGGCCCAAATTGACTTCTTTCTAACTTGAACAGTTTGAGGTTACATAATAAACACACACACGTTTATCTCCAGCATGTACAAAGTGTTCAGAGTTACAGCTTGTTTGAGTGAACTGGCAGTCGGTCAAGTCTTACAAAGAGTAAAAAGTCCATTTTCTTATCAGTAATAAGAGGACTCAATAAGAACGTTCAGGAGAGCCATATTAGTTAGATTGCTTATGGGCTTGGGACATATTGTAATTAAATGAAGGTTATTTACAGCAGAGTACTTACTACTTTTAATATGTCTGTGTGTATTTAATATTGGCTTAATGAAACGCACGTCTTTATGCAAGTCTAATGGAAAATCCTTATGATTTGAATCAACATCATGACTATTATTATTATTCTTATCTATGTTTGGTCAAGAAGTCATTTGCATAGAATGATTTACTTACTATTCTGATTCTAGGGAAGGCAGCTTCATAAGTCACAGATTGGCACAATTTCACCAGACAATTCATGACAGGGACTAACAATTAATGACTTGGATGCCTTGCCTGCCTGCACGGTGGCGCAGTGGTAGCGCTGCTGCCTCGAAGTAAGGAGACCCATCTGGGTTCGCTTCCCGGGTCCTCCCTGCGTGGAGTTTGCATGTTCTCCCCGTGTCTACATGAGTTTCCTCCCACAGTGCAAAGACATGCAGGGTAGTTGCATTAACAATTATAAATTGTCCTAAGTGTGTGCTTGGAGTATATGTGTGTGTGCCCTGCGTTGGGTTTTTTTTCCTGCCTTGCGCCCTGTGTTGGCTGGAATTGGCTCCAGCAGACCCCCGTGACCCTGTGGTTAGGATATAGCAGGTTGGATAATGGATAAATGGATGGATGCCTGGCCCACTGAGTTGTAGCCCCTCTCTTCTAAAAGACGTTGTGTCTCCCAGAACAAGTTGAAATTGTCCATGAAGGCAAAAGTGAGCTCAGTGCAGAAAGTCTTCAGGCAGGCGTTGAGTCGACCGAAGGCCTCGTCTGATCTTCAGAGCAGAGGTTCTGGTCCAGAGATGACGATCTGTGAAAGGGGCTTCCAGGTCCCCTCTTAAGTGATGTGGAGTAGCAAACTTTCAGCACCTCTGACCAGCAACTGTGAATGTCATCTGTTCCCATGAGAAAAACAGACATCTTTATGGTTTGTAAGGGCAGTTAGATTTTATTTACAATGTCCTGAACACGTGCCTCAGGAAAGCAGGACAGGTCTTCCAGCTGGACAGAGCACAGTCCCGGTTTTGTAGAAGGTTTTGTCCATCAAAATGACCACAGCACTTCAGTGGGCAGCTAACACAGAGCTGAGAGCCTCAAAACGGTTACTCAAATACAACACTGTCACTACTCTGGGTGCTGGAGAGTGAGGCTCTCATTTCAGTTGGTGGTCCCAGACTCCATCTGGAGTTGAAGAAGGAGTAAAACAGATACTCACCAGCTTCAGGTTCTGCTGGGATGTGAAGAAAACGAGGGAGGAGACGCTCAGGACACACTGCTACACCGTGCTGTAGCTTGATGGCTTACAAATTCCTGTAGCAAATGTACAAATTTTAGATCTGAAAATACAAAACATTCAGTTCTTCATTAAAGTTTGGAAACTCCCAACCTCCATTCTCTATTGTACAAAATCATTTTCTTTGGGATCTTACAGCTGACAAAACAAGAAAAAAAGTGACAAGCCAACAGACAAAAAAGTGACAAGTAAACACACAAAACAAATGGCAAGCCAACACAGAAAACAAGTGACAAGTAAACACACAAAAAAGTGACAAGCCAAGACACAAAACAAGTGACAAGCCAACAGACAAAACAAGTGACAAGTAAACACACTAAACAAGTGACAAGCCAACCCATAAAACAAGTGACAAGCCAACACACAAAGTGACAAGCCAGCACACAAAGCTTCGGCATGAGAGCCTTCAGCACAGGACTGCCATCATGGCTGTGGCTCTAATCATGTTTCTTAATCTCTAAGGATAAACCTCTTTTGAGAACTGATCACCTTATTGTAATTTGTCTAATAAATTTCTATTAATGAAGAAAAATCAATGTACTGTTTTTTTAATTTAATAATTCAGAAATCTTAAAATCTCCTAAATTTGCTGCACACAAACTAATAGCCAATACAATCTGCCTGTGTCTCCTAACAGTGGCAAAATCACTGGCATGTTATAAAAAATATTTGGCTTAAACGAATAAACGAATGGCACATGGGCTGGATGGGCATCCCAGCCAGGAGAGGGAATGGTTCCTTGCCTAACATACAGATAAGCATCCAGACCGGGGAGGAGACAGGGAGCAGACCCAGAAGGAAGAACTGCAAGGGATAGACAGACAGTCGTTTGAAAGGGAACAATATTGTTGGGGGCTTTTTATTCCCCCAGCATGCTAGATGGCAGCAGCCCCGAACGGTGCCCAGTGGAGAGACAGTAGGGCATGCAGGGAGATGTAGTCTGGCAGAGCAGCCCTGCTGGGGTCACTGAGTGCCTCAAGACGGCGCTACTGGGAGACAAGCTTCCTGCTGTGATGGACTTCCGTATGACCCAGAAGTACTTCAATCGGCCAATGATAAAAGGGACTAGACTCACTTGGCCAGGCGAGTCGGAGCTGGGAGGAAGAGAGACGGCGAGGCTGGGGGGCTGTCAAGAGGCAGGGCCTGTTAAAGCCCATTGCGGCACTTCTTGTGTGATTTTGAGCTATACAAAAATAAACTGTATTGTATTGTATTGTAACACTCGACTGGAGGAGGGCAGTGCGGTGGTGAGATAAACTGTAGTGGAGAATTGAATTGTGGCGTGAGATAACCTGTGGTTTTGTGCTTTTACAAATTTAGAAAGGATTTTGATGAATAAACCAACCTGTATTTGAACCCAGGACTGTAATTGTGTGTTAATGTGAGGGTTTGTTGCTCGCTGACGCCCCGGTTTTCATCACAAATACCATATTATTTTACTGTCACATAAATGGAATGTACATACTGTAAGAAAATCACAGACAAGCATAAAGTGTTGGGGTACCCACAGGCAAGTCCTGTAAAATGAAAGGAAAACGTAGTTTTAAAAATACATTTACAAGGAGAAGAGTCTTGATAGACGCAAGCCTCAAGATGGCGGATCTTCCAGTAATAAGGAAGAGGCAGATCCAGGTGGACAGACACTAGAAGTGATGTCACGAGCGGTAAAACAAAACGGGACAACAACCATACATACAAGCAGTAGAGCAAGACCAGCCATGAACATCAACACCAGTGGTCTTGCAGTCCTTCACCTCTAAGGGCACCACTGCTAGACACCTCTGGTGCATGGAGCTCATGAACCTCTGAATCTTCAGAAGGGCCTGACAAGTTGTATGTCCAGATGTTGAGATCACAGCATTGACTGTAATCTTCACTGTGACTTCATTTATTATTTCTCTATTTTTGCTGATCTTTACTTTTACTCTGTATATTCATAGTAAGTGTGCTGCTCATAGTTTAATGTGAAGTTAGTTTATTGACTTCAGTGACAATAAAGGTATCTCACATCAGCTGACGTCATAGGGCAGTTTTATACACAATATACATTACATTTCTATTACTATTAAGTTATAATATCGTGATAGAAATTATACGACTTACCATAATGCAGAATCAGTGGGAGCCCTGAGCTTGTGTTCCTGCAACCAGACGATCCCATCTTGGGACAATGGAAGACAGTGACACGCAAAGTGTGTTGCTTATGTTCGGTCTACTCTGTAATCTCGTTTTGGTTGCTGTCACTGCAGAAAACTCTGCCTCACAAAGATAGGATGGTGGAAATGGAAGCAGACTTTTCAGTGCTTTTGTGGCAACCTCAGGATATTCTGCCCTTGGCTTTAATGCAAAATGTATGGAGATTTGAAGTTGTCTTAAACATACAGTACTTTTAAGGCCACCATCATTTGCAACCTCAAGCAGTTGATCCTCTTCAAGCACAGACATAGTTGACTCACCTGGCTTATTCACAAATGGGTCACGGATCCATTCATTCCCATTTCGGGGGTCTTTTGTGGTTGGGAAATAATGCTCAAACTCTGTTGAAAGTCGGTAGAAAGAGGGCCCTGGCTTGATATTTTTAACCACCTCTGCTAACATTTAAAACATATAAAAAATCCCAATGTTCACTCATCAGCCCCATAAATCACGTTTGACTTTAAAGGCAGCCACTTTATCTGCCAGCTTGAACAACGGGTATCTTCTGCCACTGCCCCACGGGCTGCTGCTCCACCGCTGCCTCAGATTTTCCTCCTCAGGCTCCTCCAGCACTCCTTCAGCCTGGCTGGATACTGAGTCTGCAGAGTGGGTAAAGGTGGGGTGGACAATAGTGCCTGTATGCCTGTAGTGCAAATGCCTGTAGCATCATGCAGGGGATGGAGGAAAGCCTTCGGTAACCCCATCCTAGAAATAGTCTAAACCGTAGGAGAGCCAATGGGGTCAGGTCTGTTGGGGACCAGAACTGGTGTGGTGCTGAGGCATCACCTGCTGCAAGGCATCACTCGGTCCCAATTTGAGGCGGCCCATACGGGTAGGCGCGTGGGATGTCTTGTCTCTCCGGCAAGGTGATCATCTTCCTCTGCTGTCAGAGGAGCTGCGTAAACTCCGCATTTCAGTGGTGGCACTCTCTGAGGTGCGCAGACCAGGGACTGGCCAGATCTCTGTAGGTGGATACACCTTTTATTGTTCAGGTCACTCTGATGACTGTCATACTCAGGGAGTAGCTGTTGCTGGAGGAGATTGGCTTCTTCTGATGGTGTCTGATGTCACTCCTTTCAACAAGCGTATTATGAGACTTAGATTACGGCACTACCTGGGTGCCTTGTCTGTTATCTCAGTGTATGCTCCGACCACGGTGAGTGATGTCTCGCCAAGGGAGACATTTTATTCACAGCTTCGCTCAGTGGTTGATGGGATGACCGCGGGGTGACACTCCTCTAGTCATGGGTGACATCAATGCAGCCACTGGCACTGACAGGGCTGGCTTTGAGGAGTGTCTTGGTCCCCATGGGTCTGGTGACCGTGGTGAAAGTGGTTCCATGTTTCTTGACTTTGCAAAAGGTCAGGGGCTGCGAATCGCTGGATCATGGTTCCAGCACCCAGAACTGCATCATTGGACTTGGTACTCCAATACTGGTGGTGTGGTGAAAGAGATCGATCACATCCTCGTGTGCAGACACTGGAGGCTCTTGCAAAACTGCAGGGACTACAGAAGTGCCCAGTTTGTGAATTCTGACCATAGACTTGTTGTTGCTACTCTTAGGATCGAGCTTAGGTCCAGTAGGTTACCACCTACTAAGAAAATGAGCCTGGACTTAGCCAGACTCTAAGACCAGGCTGTTTCTGAGGAGTTTGCATGCAGTTTGTGTGAGGAACTTGCAGATTTAGGTATGACTGCCTATACTAATGTGATGAGGGAGACCATCCATGACAAGACCCTGAAGCTTGCTAAGGGTTGTCTTCGTGTTATTGGTGTTCCCAGAAGGAGGCGTTTCATCTTGCAGGGCACTCTGAATATCATCGAGAGAAGTCGCAGCACACGGTTCAATGGGAACTCTGGTCTGTACCGGGAACTGAGAAGGACAGCTGCGAGGGCTCTCAGGGCAGATAAAGAGGCGTTTGTTAGAGGAATCTGTGAGCAAGTGACACACCATCTGTGGTCTAGTGACCCACATCCTTCTTACAGAGGATTCGAAGCATTGCGCACATCTGAATCTGTTCCTCGGAGATTCGCAGTCAGGGCAGATGATGCAACGGTCCTTATGGATGACACTGCAGTTGTGACCCGCTCGGCTGGCTACTTTGAGCAGTTGTTCAAAGCTGATCCTCCGGCTAGGCTGTTGGATATCTCTGGTCCACGGTTCTTGAGGCTGATCCTCCAATTAGCTGTGAACCCCCCAGTCTCACTGAGATTGCACAGGTGGTGAACCTGCTGGGTGGGTAAGGCTGCAGGAATCTGTGATATTTGGGGTGAACTTCTCCAGGCTGGTGGTAAGGCTGTCCACCTGGCATTGCAAGCAATCATGACTTCTGTTTGGGAGACTGGCATCATCCCAACTGACTGGAAAACGGGACTTGTTGTCCCTATCTGTAAAGGGAAGGGTGATCACCTGAATTGCAGCAACTACAGGGGGATAACACTGCTCTCTGTGCTGGGTAAGGTCCTTGCTAGGGTCGTCTTCAATAGGATCTGTGATCACTTGCTCACCTACCAGTGACCAGAACAGTCTGGTTTTACGCCTAAGAAGTCTACCATTGACCGCATCCTGTCACTGAGGGTGCTCATGGAGAGAACTCTCACGGCAGAGTTTCTTTGCAGCCTTTGTCGATTGTCGTAAAGTGTTCGACTTAGTTGATCGAGCTGCCCTGTGGGTCATCCTGAGGATTCACAGGATCTCCTCGAGGTTGCTGGATATCATGGCTGGCTTGTACACTGGTACTGTGAGTGCTGTGCAGAGTGGAGGCAGGACCTCTGCATTTTTCCCAGTTGATTCTGGGATTTGTCGGTGGTGTGTTCTGCTCCTACTCTACTGTTCAATGCTTGTATGGACTGGGTGTTGGGCAAGGTCGTGGGGTCCAGCAGCTGTGGGGCATCTGTTGGTGAAGAAAGATTCGCGGATCTTGACTTTGCTGACAATGTTGTGATCTTCACAGAGTCAATTGAGGCTCTGATCAGGGCAGTCGAGAGACTGAGTGAGAAGTCTGAATGTCTGGGCTTGCGAGTGTCCTGATAAAAACCAAAGAGCCAGGCCTTTAATGACCTCTTGGCCACGGCCATCAGCAGTGTGTCTGTTTGCGGAGAGAGTGTTGACCTCGTTGAGGGGTTTACTTACCTTAGCAGTGACATTCATATCTCTGGTGACTCTTCCTGTGAAGTCAGCAGACAGGTTGGAAGAGCATGGGGGGTCATGAGGTCGCTGGAAAGGGGTGTGTGGCGCTCCTGATATCTATGCAAAAGGATGAAGGTCCAAGTCTTTAGAGTCCTGGTGCTTCCTGTCTTGCTATATGGTTGTGAGACATGGACGCTATCTACTGACCTGAGATGAAGACGGGACTCCTTTAGTACTGTGTCTCTCTGGAAAATCCTTGGGTACCGTTGATTTGATTTTGTGTCGAATGAGCGGTTGCTCATGGAGTCCCGAATGAGGCACATTACTTGCATTGTGTGAGAGCGTAAATTACGGCACTACAGCCATGTTGCACATTTCCCTGAGGGTGATCTGTCTCGTAAGACGCTCATTGTTGGGGACCTGAGTGTCTGGAGCAGGCCAAGGGGTCGCCAACGTAACACTTGGCTGTGGCAGATAAAGGGTCACTTCCGAAGGATGGGACTGAACTGCGTGTCTGCCTGGGGGGTTGCCAACCGGGATCCCGAGTTGTTTCGTCGTGTAGTGGGTGTGGCAACGCACTGTACCAGTGCATGCTCCCCAACTTGACTTGACTTAACTTAGTTACTTTCAGTCCTTATCTTCCATCCATCCATCCATTTTCCAACACGCTGAATCCGAACGCAGGGTCACGGGGGTCTGCTGGAGCCAATCCCAGCCAACACAGGGCACAAGGCAGGAAACAATCCTGGGCAAGGTGCCAACCCACCACAGAGTCCTTATCTTTATGTTTAATAATTCATTATTATAACTACATATAAGTATACTTGTATTAGATTGTAAAACTTATTAAATATTCATTAAAAGTTCTATACAAGCTACAGTAGCTAACAGAGAGACTGCATAGACAACAACTCTTACTTGGGTGGCAAAGAGAAAAAGACGCATTGGACATCTCCACTGGAGTTTACCAGAAGGCACATAGGAGACTCGGACATCAGCTGGAAGAAGGTTCTATGGCTTGATGAGGTAACAAGTGAGCTTTTTGACCACCAGACTAAACACCAGGTTTGTTATAAGCCAAGCACTGAAGCACACCATCGCCACCATGAAACATGGGGCGGCAGCATCAGGCTCTGGGATGTTTCTCTGCAACAGACCCAGGAAGGTTTAAGATGACAGATTGAGAAATGAATGCAGCAAAATACAGAGAAATGCTGCAGGAAAACCCAATGCAATGTGCAAGAAACCTGAGCCATGAGAGAAGATTTGTTTATCCAGAAAGACAACTACTGGGAGCAATGAACCAACACTACACAGCAATGGCTTCAGAACAGCGATGTTCATGTCCTGGAGTGGCCACGTCAGAGTCCAGATCTCAAGTCAATTGACAACTTGTGGCTGGATATGAAAAAGACTGTTCACTGACAATCTCCATGACACCTGATAAAGTCTGAGCAGCTTAGTGACAAAGAATGGAGGAGAAATGTGCAAAATGATAGAAACAGAGAGACCTGTGCACATAGACTCAAGGGTGTCATGGTGGGTGCCAAGGGGGCATCTACTGAATACTGACATGAAGGGCATGAGAACTGATGGAATCACTGATTCTGGGTTTTATATTTGTTATGACTTTAGATCACCTTGAAGAGATCTGTTTTCACTTTGATATGAAAGAGTCTTCCTGTTGATCAGCCAAATTTAATTGTATATTCTTTAAACTGTAAAAACTACCAAGGTATTGAAATCACTGAAAATATACCTGAAACACCACATCACTTCATCCAAAAGTGAAATGAACAGGAGGGTGGCTTGGATCATCAAACTAACTCTGAGTGGACCGAAAGATCACAAATTTAAAAATGGCAGCGAGAAAACGTTAATGCAGCAACTCAAATATGTAAAGTGTGACATATCTCCTAGCACAGAGAAGTTCATTCACTCAAAGTCAGAATAGAAATAAGGACACTGGTCAAGGAAGTCAAACAGACTTTATTAAGCAATTCAGATTTATTCTGCACAAAGTGTCACAGAGCACACCATCTCAAGTTAAGAATACAACAAAACACAGCAATGTAAGATCAATGATCAATTAGATCAAATGGATTAAATTAAATTAAATTAAATATTTCAAATTAGATCAAATCTAATAATCAGATTTTATTAAACAATTCAGATTTAATCTGCACAAACTATTATAGAGCACAGCAACCCAATTTAAGAATACAACAAAATACAAAAATACAAGATCAATGATCAATTAGATCAAATGCATTAGATTAAATTAAATGTATCAAATTAGATCAAATCTAATAATCAGATTTTATTAAACAATTCAGATTTATTCTGCAGAAACTATAATAGAGCACAGCATCTCAAGTTAAGAATCCATATTACTAACCGAGAATGCTAAACCGGATGATGGACGCAGGCACATCCGGCCATGGGCCGTAGCTGCAAAAAGACGTACTGCGCCGGCGCAACAAACAGTCCGCGAGAGTCGGCTGAGGACCCGAGAAAGGCGGACAAAAGAGGGCGAGAGAGGCGGATGAGGGTCCGCGAGAGACGCAGGCGCAAAAAGAGTCCGACAAGAGCACAGAAAACAGGAGTGAGCACATACAGAAAGGAGTCACAAAAATGAGGCTCAACAAGCACCAAAATAAGGAAAAAAAACATTACAGAGTACTCAAACGAGGGGAAAGCACGAAACACATTGCACACGAAACTAAACACAACAAAAAAAAAAGAACAGACGAGCGCACAATAGCAAGGCACGACCATACCAGACCCCCCCCCCCCCCCCCCCCCCCCCCCCCCACCCTACAGGCACGGGACGGGACGGGACACACACCAAGAGGGGGATTCAAACAAGACACAGGAACACAAGAAGAAACAAAACGCTCGCGCAACAACGATCCCCCCACACATCCATAAGAAAAAATGTCTCGACTCCAAAAACGCAAAGCTCAACTAAAGCTTCTAACTAACGATGTACCTAAAAGTAAAAACTTTATGAACTGCATTAGATCCTACAATAGTTCATTTGCTTTTGCATATACCGGAGTAAATATCAGGCCACCAAAAGGCAATGGACCATACTGCTTTCGCATATGTGCACAAATACTGCATCGCATTGGAACAGTGCACCCTGAAACAAATCAACAACGCAAATATGCACAAATCTACATCCTAGATCCACATGACGCAATCTATCAATCAAAGTGCTGCATCGCAACAGTCACGGATTCAAAACGAAACACCTCCCGTCTCAGACATACGTTAATGGCAGCGAAGGCTACAACGGGCTTCTCACACAGCACAGGCAAATCGATTACAGCTCCAAAACAACACGTCCCAAATACTACACATGCAACAACGCGCCTCTCAAACGGCACAAGGAAAACATACACCGGGAAAATTCATTCGGATTAATGAATGTCATTTGCAATCATTGTCATTTAGTTCACTTACCTGAAGAAACAACTGGCAATACAAGTTATACATTTACACGTTGTTGTCAAAAGGGTCAAATTAGACTGCCTTCTTTACATTCATATACTGAATATCTACAGAGGCTTCTAACTGACGATGTACCTGAAAGTGAAATCTTTATCAACTGCATTAGATCCTACAAATCGGTATCCACTATGAACATTAACGGTGGCACTGCACGTGACATCCGCCTTGAAAAAATGTTGTTTATTGATGAATGTTCAATGACATGAAGTCACTTACTCAACACCATTCATAAACTTCTACAAACGTTTATGAATAATAATATTCGATTTGGAGGAAAGGTACTTTTATTAGGAGGAGATTTTAGACAGTGATTAGCTATTCTTCCAGATGCCATGCACTCAGCTATTGTTCAGTGCACCTTAAAATACGCAGACAATTGGCATTGCTTTCAAAAGATACAGTTAGTAAAAAAGATACGATGTCCAGAACCAGATCATAACAATTGCTTATTACAACTGAGAGATGGTACACTCACCAATACAGATGGACTTCAGCCACATATTATTACAATTCCTCAAGCCTTTATCTGCGACGACTTAGTTACAGAGAGATTTGGAACAGCAATCTCATTAGACCAAATGCCCCTTTTAACACAACGCACTATATTATGTCCAAAAAAATATTAATGTGGAAAACATAAATACCCAAGTCATTCCATTACTTCCTGGAGAGACACAACTCTTTCTAAGCTCTGACAAACTTGACTCTGATCACAACAATAACCATCTTAAATGACCTTACAAGTTCTGAGCTGGAATTACCTTTTACACTTAAACGGCGTGTACAAAGAAATTTTCAAATAAACCTTTACACTGTGCCACACACTTTATTGTTTGATTTCTATTTGCATCATCTACACCGTCACACTATTCTATATCTCATTCATACATCACGCTCTTTGTCATTCCCAACACCAGGGGTTGGCGAGCGAAGCCCACCCCATAGACCCTACAAGCAACGGACGGGACACACACAAAGAGGGGGATTCAAACAAGACACAGGAACACAAAAAGAAAGAAGACGCTCGCGCAACAACAATCCTCACCACCCCCCACCCCCCCACACACACACACACACACACACACATCCATAAGAAGTGACACCCAAAGCCACATATTCTAAAGTGAACGTCAACCACCTTCACACTAGACAGCATAGGTGTCAGCATAGGTGGATCTCCTTACAATAAAGCACTATTAACCATTCAACTGCAGAAAAGGAAACATATTAACAGTGACTGCGATCCTCCGGAGTGGCAGCAAATCTGTTAATAAATGGTCGTACATGTCACTCAATATTCAAAATACCGGTCCCAATCACAGAGACATCAGTATCCACTATGAACATTCACAGTAGCAATGCCCGAGACATCCGTCTTGCAAAACTGATAATTATTGATGAATGTACAATGGCATCCACTCACTTACTCAACACCATTGATAAACTTCTACAAACGTTGATGAATAATAATATTCCCTTTGGAGGAAAAGTTCTTTTATTAGGAGGAGATTTTAGACAATGCTTAGCTATTGTTCCACATGCCATGCGCTCAGCTATTGTTCAGTCCACCTTAAAATACGCAGACAATTGGCATTGCTTTAAAACAATACAGTTGGTACAAAACATGCGATGTCCAGATCCAGAATATAACAGTTGGCTAATACAACTGGGAAATGGTACACTCACAAATACAGATGGACTTCACCCAGATATTATTTCCATTCCACAATCCTTTATCTCAGACGACTTAGTAAAAGAGATATTTGGAACAGCAATCACATTAGACCAAATACCCCTGTTAACACAACGCACTATATTATGTCCAAACAATATTAATGTTAATCACATTAATAACCAAGTCATTTCATTACTTCCTGGAGAGACACAGATCTTTCTAAGCTCAGACAAAGTTGACTCTGATGACGACAATGAACATATAAATTTCCCCTTAGAATATTTGAACACTATTAACCCTGCCGGATTACCACAACACGACCTTGCCCTTAAAAACGGAACAATAATCATGCTATTAAGAAACCTTAACACAAAACAGGGTTTATGCAATGGCACACGGTTAGTCGTCAACACCATGACACACAATGTTATTCAAGCGACAGTTCTTACAGGATCACATGCTAACAATACTGTTCTCATTCCTAGAATTGACCTTACAAGTTCTGAGCTAGAATTACCTTTTACATTGAAACGCCGACAGTTCCCCATTAAACCTGCATTTGCCATGACCATCAACAAATCACAAGGACAAACCATGGACAAGGTTGGCATCTACCTCTCTGAACCCGTTTTTGGACATGGACAACTTTATGTTGCCTTCTCACGTGTTCGCCGTTCATCTGACGTTAATGTTAAAATTATAAATAATCCATGCCAAGGAAGACTCATTCAAGGACAAGACACCATCTTTACTACTAATGTTGTATACAAAGAAATATTACAATAAAACATTAATATATGACAAACACTCTATTTGTTATTTCTATGGGCATCATCCAAAGCTGCACATTATTCTATATCTAATTCATACATCTGACTCTTTCTCATGTCCCAACGCCAGGGGTTGGCGAGCGAAGCGAGCAGGGGGCGGAGCCCCCTAGTACAATTAGATCAAATGTATTAGATTAAATTAAATAAAATGTATCAAATTAGATCAAATCTAATAAAGATCAATGCAATGTGAGATGCACCCCTAAAATAAATCTAAAAAATGTAAATATATAATGTACGATATAAAATTAAAACTACTGGAGATCAAAATATAAAAGGAATTAAAATTATAGAGTTCAGCACCTGTGACAATCAAAAACAAAAGAAAACCATCAATATGAATAGAATTAAAAATATCAACTCAAGAGACAGACTGGAATGGGAAACGTCACTCTTAAAAAGTCAAACCATCAGCAGTTGGCTTATGAGAGTCCATAAGTGATAAAACTTGTGTTAAGACTCAGACATTAATAACACAGAATAGACGTCATGTCATGTGGTAGTAAATGCTCGTCACGATGGCAGCTCTGATTGTGATAAACGCTCAGTGATGTTCAGTTTCTGCTCCCTTCCAGATGTTCTCCATTTCTATATGTTTGTCATAACGAATGGCTTCAGATCTTTAGACCAAATGTAATATTCGATGACAGGAATCAGAGTAAACGTATCACACCATTTATAAGTTGCTGCCTGCCTAAGATATTGAAGTAATAAAGTAACCCCACAGCTGTATCGCCATGTGTTAGAGAATCGTCTCTTTAGTGAGTCACACAAACAGCTGAGCAAAGATCATTGATAACAAGATACAGCCAGCCTTATAAAATCTAAACGTCACCATATGTTGTCACTTGCCTTGACAGTGAAGTTGTCACCCTAAGGTTCTAGAAGATCACTGAGTCTTGAGATCAAAGGAAATCTCAGATGACATGAAGGAAAACGCAAGTGAAATCAGGAAAGCGTTAGCCATTGCTAAGGTCTGTGACTCCACAGCACCACAGGGACAGCCATCATGTCAAAAACATTCAGAAAAGAGCAACAAGTCTCGGAGGATTCCAGAAGAAACATCCAAACAGCCTCTGAGCCTCGTCAAATTGCTAACTTGTACTAACGGAAGTGCTGACATGAACAGTTTATGTTCATGAACGTCTGATGTCAAATTATAAATCACAGAGTGTTTAGTTCTCATTACTGCTACTAAAGTTGCACCAGCCAAGCACTGAGACTCTGATCTGCAATGACACCTTCACATCGGTCACTGAGGTGTTGGATTAATAACTTTGTTCACTGAATAAAGAAAGCAGTGATTTAAAAACTGTATTGTGTCTTTCCTCAGGTCTCCTTTTTCTAATATTTCATTTCTCTGAAGGTCAGAGGCCATGCGTTGTGTAAAATATGTAAAAACAGAAAATACCAGGAAGGGGGTAAATACTTTATCACATCACTCAAGACAGACACAGGCTGGTGACGTATCTTCATTTTACTGAATGCTGAAAGGACTTCAATGTGTTGCTTGTTACACAAATATAAAATTGTTTTATAAAAATCAGAACTGTGCATTTCCTCTCATATGTAAATGAAGCTTTATCATTTCATCAGTTATCTCTAACCACCATGTGCAGTTCAGGGTCCGGGGGTCTATTTAGTCAGAACTGAGAAGAAGACACAGACCAACACTGAGATTACAATAAGATGTCAGATTTTATGTCCTCCCAGTCCTGTATGTAGAGTATGTTGTCACTCACTACCTCTGTCACCTACATGACAAAGTGAGGTGACCGTCTGGACTCGGCTCAGACTAGCAGTCTATGATTTACTGATGAAGTGATCCTTACGATTCCTGAAGACAGCGGCTCTGGCAGGTGACTGGAACTCTTGATAGCAGTTTAAGTACGAAGAGGAAATGCAGCAGACTCACAGATCCAGTAATTACGATCTTCACAGCTGTAGTTAAACACCTTGTTCATCTGCAGATTTATCAGCAAACACTTTTGTTTGTAGTCATCGCTGGCTCTGAAACACAAGAGGAGCTGTGAGGCCTTCTCCTGACCTGACTGACCTCGTAGCCTCACACACATCACCTGACTTCAGACATTAAACAGATGAAGGCCACCAGGCTGTGCAGCACAGAGGATTGTAAGTCAGCAGTGTGGCTAATAAACTGAAATTCAATCCTCACTGGACACGGGCAGGCTGGGCCTGACTTAGCCATGGTGGGTGAATTAAACTAAATTATGAAGTACACTCATAATAGAAACCATACTGGACGATGACCCCCCAACACCCACCCCACCCTGAGTCAGGGTCGTCATTGTTGAAGATTGTATCTCAGCTAACAAACTCTTCATTCGTGTATTCTGATTCAAATGACACAACTCTACTTTTAGAGATATATATAAGGTACTGTATATTAGCACAACGGTCTCTGAACATTAGCAGACACACTTTTGATGGTTTCTTAGATATCCCACTACATAAAATTAGTAATGCTGGGTTCAAAAACCACTTGATCTTTGTAAAATGAATGAATACGTCAAAGCCCTCATTGTGATTTGTGTAACTTGACCGTTTTTTCCGTGTTGATTGACGTGACTTTGAGGCTGACGTCTAGAAATGCTGCCATTGCTTCCTGCTTTCTGCCTGAATACACTTCTGCTAATCTGCAGTAGCCGTCCTCAGACACACGACTGACTAGTTCACTTTATCAGGCCTCTGATGATTCTGAAGACTTGGCCTTTTCTATTCTACTAAAGCCTCATGGTCTCGTTAGTCTTTATTACAGAGTGGCTTCTGCTCTTCTCTGAGCGGCCATCAGTGCTGTGGTGTCTCTTGACCTCATTTAAGAGCTCATTAGACACTACGGCTCAACATCTGACCTAAACTAATACATACAAATACCATTTAACAATTTATCATCTGCTGACAATTCAGTTTATAAATGAAGACATCTGAACACATCACCTAAAAGAACCAGTGGTCCCTCCATTGTCTAAACCCACTTCATCCTGAACAGGCGCCCAAGGCAGGAACAATCCCTGAACAGGGAGCCAGTCCATCGCAGGCAGAGAGACACACACTGCAGGGCCAATTTAGCATCACCAATCCACTGAATGTGTGTGTTTGTGGAGCACCAGGAGGAAACCACACAGACATGGAGAGAACATGTGAACTCAAACACAGGGAGGACCGGGGTACCCTTGTCATCTTACAGCGGTGTGGCAGTGCTACCAGTGTGCCACCCAAAAGAAAGAACCAAACCTGCGTAACTACATCTATGAGGAAATGAGAGTGAAGCCTTCTGTTACTAGCAGATGAAACACCATCACTACACGTGACGACACATGCTGATGACAGCCCACCTGTGTCTGTTATCGTTCATCTGCTGTCACATTTCATGTGTTGTGTTGGACTCCTCGTCTCTTCTTGGTATTGAACTGTTCTCACTGCTCTGTGGGATACGTGAATTGTGAAGAGTGTACATGATAATAACATGAACTAAAATTTGACAAGTCATCATATTGTACTTACACCATTAATAAGACATGAAGATGAATGTGGGGCAGCGTGATGAAGTTCTGACCAAGTATATGGTACTCGGCTCATTTCAGAGTTTGGTTGCCCTGTGCCAGCCTGGCTTTTTGGCAGATTTTGGGCTCTTTGCTGTCTGGATGGTGTGCAGCTCCCCCAGTTGGATACTGCAGGCAGGAGTAGAGTTGTATGGAGAAGTGGACTCTTTATGACCAACAACATCCCATAATCTGCCTATTATATGTCAGCTATCACACCCGCAGTAATCCACTTTGTGTCCATTCACACTCCTACCTCAGCCGCTTCGGCTCATCACTGTCCCTGTGGCACCCTGTGGCCTCGTGGCACCTCAGTCGTGTGTTTAAGTTCAGAAATGACATTCTCACTTATTTCCTTGTAGTTTGGTTTACTGCACTGCACAGCGTTTGTCATTTGTAACGTATTTCATTATTGTCTTCAGAGCTCTGAGAAACGACATTCATGACTACATGTGTGAGGCCAGCAGTCCTGGCAGGATTAGGGAAAGGAGTCGCTAAACGTGAAGTCAGCAGTCACCGGCCATATTTATGTGATATTTATACAAAAATGGTGTGTGATTCAATAATGTCAGAAAGGCACAAATTATTGTGATGTCCGTTCATCTGTTTTATGTTATCAAATAAGACAGCAGACAGTGTGTTTATCACCTCTAATGACAGTAAAGTGTCATCTGTAGGTGACCCCCTTTCTGCTCCTGCCTAATACGGTTTTGGAGCTCATTCAGTCAAAGTGAGACGTCTCGACTGAAAGGAGTCTTCTTACCTCTTGGATGTCACAGGTCCGGCGTCCATCCTGGTAGATTTGTTTTCTTTACTGATGTTATATCCGCCAATCCAAAAATAAAATTGAGTGACAACAGCTTTCCTTTTTAAAAAGCCCTGATAAGAAAACATGAAATAAAGAAGTTGATGTACAGTTGAACTTGTATGTGTCTTTATTGTATTGAATTGTCTTCTCTTACTCACAATCAATCAAACACATTTGACTTCCTTTTTTACTTTAATATAAACTGGCCTGAGTCTCACTTATAAATGTAACAATCAGACAAAGCTCAGTGTGTCGCCTACTTTTATAATAAACTGAGCTATTGTGTTACTTCTTATGTCACATGAGCAGATGGCAGTGATGTCCAACACAAATAATGTGTCAGTGTGGTAACAGAGATACTGGATACTAAATACGACATCCCTGGGGGAAATCTCACAAAAACCCCAGCGCCCCAATGGAAATCAACCAATGATAGAATCTGCAGACATTTGTACTGATTTGGGTCTTAACAGGGGCCTATCACCTCAGAAGGGCAGTTCAGTGGCATTCTGGGTTTTATTTGGAGCGATGAATTGGTCACCAGGGGCCTCATGCATAACGGCGTGTGTAGAAACTTCATCTTAAAACCATTCAATTTATTAGTTTCTGAAATCCCATTGTAACTAAAGTAGCACGTTAAATGCTTTGTTTTGTATGTGTTCTTCTATGTACTCTATGTGTGTGAATCACTATGTTCTTCTTAAAACGATCTTTCTCTTTCTCCGACAGGACACAGAATCCATTACATTCGTGATATTACAGCTCTGTGAATAACTAAAATACTGAGATGTGTAAGTCCTATCATTTTCATGATGATAGGAGTTAAAGCACGTTATTAAACATTGGAACACGGTGGCACAGTGACTGTGCGCGACCTTCCATGAAATAATTTTTTGCAGCAGTACTCAGGGGTGGCTCTAGGCTCGTGATGGCCCTGGGCAGAGAAAGAATCGGTGGCTCCTTCGCCCGCCAATGTCAATATGGTATCTTATGCACGCCGGATGGCCACATCCGTTGTGGACACTACATAGCCGCCTCATGCTCATGACACAAGCGTTTAACTTTTGCTGAAATTTTCTGCTGCGTTTTTAGCTGTGTTGTTATTTTCTCTTTCTGCTTTATATCTAATATATATTGGCGTGGCGGCCCCTGGGATTTGGCGGCCCAGTGCAGGTGCACAGTTTGCACATGCCTAAGGCCGCCCCTGCAGTACTGTCTCTTTCAAACATACCAACCTCCAATTCCTGTCCTTCCTTTACTTTCTCCAAGTAACCGATCGCCACACAGTCAGCTCTGTAATAGACGTTAAGCCATCTGTAAGCTTAGAACACCGATTCTTCAGAACTTTTAAGGAACATTGAAATATCTTCGTAGTATGTGTTTAATTATTCTATCCTTCACGCCAGTCCCAGTGAAGCATATAGGGCACGGCAGGAACAATCCATGAGCGAAGCGCCAGATCCTTGCTAGCGTAGCAACAGTGTGTCCTTTAATTATTAACAATATAGATTATTTAAATGAAGTTAAAGTTTTATCTGTATAATAAACATATTTTGCTGCATTTCATCTTAAAAATTATATCGTCATCATATGTAAATATGCTCTTTATAAAGTGGCTCAGGTTGTGCAATATTGTAACTGTATTGCACGTTTACAGTGAGGTGATTGTACTTACTTAAAGTACAAACAATTCTACAAGGAGCAGTTGATGGACTGATTGAGTGCGTTTAGAGCTCTTAGGATGAAACTGTTTCTGAACCGCGAGGTCAGTACAGGAAAGGTTTCAAGTGTTTGCCGTGTGAGAAGCAGTTCAAATAGGAAGCAAGGCTGAGGCAGCATGTGCTTGATGCTGTATACCGATAATTCTCTTTCCGATCAGCTTCTCCGAGTGGTGCAGTGAGAGTAATATGGAAAAAAATGATCCGCTGTGGCAACACCTAATGGGAGTAGCTGAAAGATGAAGAAAAAGAAGGTGCAGTGAGAGTAACAATGCAAAAGCAGCTATGGTATTTAGAATAGTTTGACCATTCCGTGGACCAGTATATTGTTACAGGTTAATTACAATCAGATGCATTAAACTAATAAACAATATGTGTTTAATTTCAGTGTATTTATAAAGCCGTGTCAGGAAAAGAAAGGATAACCATACAGGAACAGTAGCACTGCTTTGACGCTGGGTGCTGCCAGTCTGCAAAACCGAGTGGAGAACTTGTGTACGACAGGGTATGAGGTACCGTGGAAATGTGCGTGGCTTTACGCCAAGTTTAGGTTTTATACATCACGATTTGAACATGGAAACGTTCTTACACAACATTTCTGTGCGTACACACCGTTTATATATGAGGTCCCTGGTGCTTTTCATGAAAAAATTATATATTTTTATGGAATGATTACAATAACATCAATAAAATTAAAAAAAAAAGAAAAAATGATAATCAAATCTTAAATTGCTTTATATACTAATTGACTAATTCATCACCAGTGACCCTTTTGTCCATTACGTATCTCCCAAATATCCAACCATAAATGCATGTAAATGTAACGTAGAAATGGCAACTCTAAGAGCTCCTGGAGCCAAGAAAGAAGAAACAGCAATCTAGGATTCACAGCACGTCTGATGGCGTCAGTTGTAGCGAATGAAGAAGACGCAGAGAGTCCTCTGAGAGAATCTTTACTTTCTCACACAGTCAGCACTAAACAAAGAGTCTCTGAGACTTTGATAACAATGGCAGTCGCTCTGAGCCTTTGAAATGTGTTGACAGACTCTCCAGATCCATTGGAGGAATCTGCTAAAGAAAGACATTTCTGCTTTAACTAGGGGGCTCCGCCCCCTGCTCGCTTCGCTCGCCAACCCCTGGCGTTGGGACATGACAAAGAGTGAGATGTATGAATTAGATATAGAATAGTGTGCAGCTTTGGATGATGCGCATAGAAATAACAAATAGAGTGTTTGGCATATATTAATGTTTTATTGGAATATTTCTTTGTATACAACATTAGTAGTAAAGATGGTGTCTTGTCCTTGAATGAGTCTTCCTTGGCATGGATCATTTATAATTTTAAGTCTAACGTCAGATGAACGTCGAACACGTGAGAAGGCAACATAAAGTTGTCCATGTCCAAAAACGGGTTCAGAGAGGTAGATGCCAACCTTGTGCATGGTTTGTCCGTGTGATTTGTTGATGGTCATGGCAAATGTAGGTTTAATGGGGAACTGTTGCCGTTTCAATGTAAAAGGTAAATCTAGGTCAGAACTCGTAAGGTCAATTCTAGGAATGAGAACAGCACATGTAAGAACTGTTGCTTGAATAACATTGCGTGTTATGGTGTTGACAACTAACCGTGTGCCATTGCATAAACCCTGTTTTGTGTTAAGGTTTCTTAATAGATAGATAAATAGCATGATTATTGTTACGTTTTTAAGGGCAAGGTTGTGTTGTGGTAATCCGGCTGGGTTAAAAGTGTTCAAATATTCTAAGGGGAAATTTATATGTTCATTGTTGTCATCAGAGTCAACTTTGTCAGAGCTTAGAAAGATCTGTGTCTCTCCAGGAAGTAATGAAATGACCTGGTTATTAATGTGATTAACATTAATATTTTTTGGACATAATATAGTGCGTTGTGTTAAAAGGGGTATTTGGTCTAATGTGATTGCTGTTCCAAATATCTCTTTTACTAAGTCGTCTGAGATAAATTCATGGATACACGTGATCGTCTCTGTGCCTGCTGTTTTTTAATTCTTGAAATTGTAGCACTCCATCCTTCCTGTCCAGTTGGAAATAATATGGGGTATGTTAAAGTATCAAGAAGCGGAAAGCAAATGTCTATGCGTTGGAATGTAGGTGTGTTGTTTTTATCAGGACGTAAATGTAGAACAATATCTCGGTGAAATGGAGGCTCACCATCTTTACTTTGAAAGACAATTGCCACTTCATTAACGACGGGCAGATTGTATCGTCTTGGATCTTGTTCTTTGTCCTTTATCAAGACCAAAGCAATTGTAGTTGCCGCTATACCTTCTGCATTTGCTTTTGTTTTTGCCTCCTTTTCAACTTCATGTAGCATTTTTATAGACTTAGCTAATGGGTGATTGTTTATGACATGAGTGACGTTTCTCATTGTAAGCTCTGTGCATTGTTTGTTTTCAGGAAGGTTCATGCGTTGATAGATTGCCTCATCTGGATCTAGGATGTAGATTTGTGCATATTTGCGTTGTTGATTCGTTTCAGGGTGCACTGTTCCAATGCGATGCAATATTTGTCCACATACGCGAAAGCAGTATGGGCCATTGCCTTTTGGTGGCCTGATATGTACTCCGATAGATGCAAAAGCAAATGAACTATTGTAGGATCTAATGCAGTTCATAAAGTTTTTACTTTCAGGCACATCGTTAGTTAGAAGCCTCTTTAGATATTCAGGATATGAATGTAAAGGAGGCAGTCTAATCTGACCTTTTTGACAACAACGTGTAAATTCATTATTTGTATTGCCAGTTGTTTCTTCTGTGAAGTTAAGTGAATGACAATGATTGCAAATGACATTCATTAATCCCAATGAATTTTCCTCAATAGTGGATTCCTTATTGAAGGCGTTTTCAGCCATTTGGCGTAAGCGTTTAACAGGTGTGTGGTGTTGATGTCCGCGATGGGCATGTTTTTCTTTTTGCGTTTGATTGCCTTTTTGTTGCATGTCCATTATTTGTGACGCGCTATTTTATTCTTTTTTTTTATTCGCCTCCGCTTTGCGCAAAGTCCGTTTCAGTCTACGCCGTGCATTGTTTGTATCGAGCCTTGTCCGTTTTTGTATGTCGGTCATTTGAGCTTGGTGCTTTTCGCGTCTTGCTTTTTTTTTTGTCTGTCAGTTCATTTGCGCGTTGTTCACGTCTCCGTTCATTTATTCTGTCTCTTCGCTCCCTTTTTTGTTTGTCTGATACGCGAGCTCTTTCGGTTTGAAATCGTGCTTCTTTCGATGCAGCACTTTGACACGCGAATCGTTTTGTACCCGTGACCGTGTATTCATGACTTGTTTCTTTCTCAGCATGCGAAATATGGATAAGTAATAAGGAGGATCGCACTCACTGTTAATATGTATCCTTTTTTGCAGTTGAACGGTTAATAGTGCTTTATTGAAAGGACATCCACCTATGCTGACACCTATGCCGACACCTATGCTGCCTAGTGTGAAGGTGTCGACGTTCACTTTAGAATATGTGGCTTTGGGTGTCACTTCTTATGGATGTGTGGGGGGGGGGTTGTTGTTGCGCGAGCGTCTTCTTTCTTTTTGTGTTCCTGTGTCTTGTTTGAATCCCCTTCTTTGTGTGTGTCCCGTCCCTTGCTTGTAGGGTCTGTGGGGTGGTTTTGTGTTCTTTTTTTTTGTCTTCCATGGGCTTGTTGAATCCCCCTCTTGGTGTGTGTCCTGTCCCGTCCCGTCCAGTGCCGGTAGGGTGGGGGGGTGTGGTCGTGCCTTGCTGTTGTGCGCTCGTCTGTTCTTTTTTTTTTGGTGTGTTTAGTTTTGTGTGCAATGTGTTTCGTGCTTTGCCCGCATTTGACTACTTTTTTATGTGCCTTTTCCTTTTTTCGTTGCGCCTCATTTCTGTGACTACTTTTTGTATGTGCTCACTCCTTTTTTCTGTGGTCTCGTCCACCTCTCGCGGCCCCTCATCCGCCTTTGTCGCCCTCTTTTGTCCGCCTTTCTCCGACTCTCGCGGACTCTTTTTGCGCCTGCGCCTCTCGCGGACCCTCATCCGCCTCTCTCGCCCTCTTTTGTCCGACTTTCTCGGCTCCTCAGCCGACTCTCGCGGACTCTTTTTGCGCCTGCGCAGTACGTCTTTTTGCAGCTACGGCCCATTGCCGGATGTGCCTGCGTCCATCATCCGGTTTAGCATTCTCGGTTAGTAAGATGGATAACATACTGAGCTGAGTCCACTTCAGCTTAGATCTTCTGGGATTGTTCTTGAGATGCACTTTTTTTTAGTTTTATTGAGTTTTATTTTTAATGCTCTTGTCCTGACAGTTTAAATTACTGTATACAGTTTGAAGACAGACATTTAAAATCCACCTGCATAAATGACATACCTGCATGTCAGAACTTTCTATATTCACTAGTCGTCCACCGCTTGTCTCGCACCAATCACGGCTCTCATTCCAGGTCAGTTTATTATTGGAGACGAAGTAACACTTAGAACTGAAGAGGACCCAACCTGGTTTACAAACAGAGCAAGTGTTTCCTGTGGAAAACGAAACAAAAGAGCAAATGAAAAATGAGGGATTAGATGAGCAAGGAGCCCCCAGTCTACTAACCCTGCAGCAGAGCACTCACCGGGAGACGTGTTTGTAGCATCGCAGTAGAATTCCTTCAGATCACTGAACTCCTTGGACACTTCATCAAGTTTCTCATTCAGAGTTGTATACTGAGACTGCAAGCTATCTCTGCTCTCATGAAGATCATTGTAGTTTCTTTTCCATTCAGAACTTACATTAAAGAGTCTTTCCTGAAATTCACTATTGTTTCTGTTGCATTCAAGCTGTAAATTCTCCCAGCTTTCTTGAAGATCACTGTAGTTACTTTTCCATTCTGAACTTACGTTAATAAATCTTTCCTGCAGATTAATGTACTCTTTGGTCACTTCTTCGTGTTTCTCATTCAGAGTTGTATACTGAGACTGCAGGGTATCTCGGCTGTCATGAAGATCACTGTAGTTTCTGACACATTCAGAACTTACGTTAACAAGTCTTTCCTTCAGAGGAGGAGGAGGAGTGGTGGTGGTGGTGGAGAGAAGAAGTGTGGTTTGTGTGTTATTTAAGTGCTTGTGGGACTGTGTTGGGCCTGTGGGACACGGGGAAGGCGTGCCCCATGGCTGAAGAAAAATAAAAGAAACTGTTTGTGTTACACGTGCCTCTGCCTCAGTCTGTGCCGGGTCGGGCGCTATATAGCGCTCATATTACAGTTGTTATTTGTGTCAAGTCTCAACATCCAGGGTCCTCACCTGACCTCAAACAGTCCACATGACCCTCTAGTAGGTCGTAACCCAGAATGGCACAGTGTGTCACGCATGTGTGTTCTTATATCACCTTCTGGTCTCATCTGAGGCAAGCCTATTGTTTTCATTTTTTTTATTTAAAGTAAACAGGGTGACCTGATTGACACCTCAACATTTAGTCTGAGTCCTGTGCTTACTTAGTCCGACAACAGGTAGCGTAGTCAGAAATCTACCAACATGGCAGAATCAGTCCAACAACTGGCAGACCAGTTAAACCTTTTCTTGTGTAATACAAGTTCCTTTTGTTTTCCTGAAATTGCTGCCATGTCTTTCATTGTGTGCTTACTCACAGCCCAATTTAAAGACACCTGTGTGCTATTGTCTGTAAATGTCAAGAATTCCTAGTGTCTTAATAAAAACTGAGCGGCATAGTCGGATATTTACACAGTGTCTAAGGTTAGATTACCTGTCAGTGTGACCTGACATCTGTCACAGGAAGGACCATCAGCGATCCTGGCTGTGCTACACAATGGGGATGGCACAAGAGCAGCAGCTGGTAAGAGTGGCACAGTGCAATTAGAAAGGTTAGGCTTCCTGAGATATGGAGAGAGATTTGTCATTATTACTTTAACACACCCATTAAGGGGTGGCTTTATTATTAGGTGTGTCAGCCTCTACATCTTAGTATTTATAACAGCATCTTTAACATGAGAGTGGTTTTAAACATTAGCTGGTCAGACGCACTTGCTGTTTAACTAGTTTATGAAGGGTTATGCTTTGATAAAAATGTAGAAATAGTAAAATATCTTCTGCCATTAAAGTCATTCCCAGATTAATTTATGATATTCGGTGTCAGAGGATCTCCATCCAGGTTTATCAGAGGTAAGCGATGCCACTGCAGGGCGAGAGGGGGCACAGTCACTAACATTATAGCCAACCCACCTACAGCCAGTCCCACCTTTTAGATGTCATTTATGTTCGGCATCAGGACAGACAATCAGTAGGCCATAAAGGTAAAAGACAAAAATATCAAGATATGAAATATTAAAAATAAAGAGTTACTAAGTAATAAGGTCTTGTAATCTTTGATAAACACAAAAGTGTGATGGCAGCTTAAATGTCATTGTGATGATTGTGTCACTGACTGTGACTTTCAGTGTGCACTGCTCACCCAACAGAATGACACGTTTAGGCAACAAAACCACAACATGTTGGCACCCACTGAGAAACAACATGGCATCACAGCCAAATGAAATCAGCACATTAAAATGTCATAATATGCCACAGAACAAAAAGGTGAAACATTTCAAATTAGCAGACATCACAATGTTCCTCCAGACGCTCCTGTGTATGAATATAACACAGTGGTCACTTGATGGGTGGGCAGGGGACAGAAACGAAGAAGCTCAAAGGAGACCTTTCCTCCAGCGTGGTGTATTATTAACCCCTGAGACAGCCATCCTCTGAGCTTCACTACTCTGAAGTTAGTCTGCGATTCTTTTTCGGTTTTTCTTCTTTCATTAACCTGAGTTTTGTAGTTGGTTTGTTGTTCTCTCATTTTGATTTGATGTTGTTCTCTAAACTGCCTACATTTGACCCTCCGTCTGCGTCTTGACAAGCTTTGTGGTATTTGGACTTGTAGCAAGAAATGCCTTTAATAAATCTCATTGCTGTGTTTAAGTAGCTCATTCAGATTTCTATTCACCTTCAGCTTTACATGAGGTCACAACTGCTATTGTCACACATGATCATCAGAAGCTCACCCTCCAAGTTCTTCAAAGGTATGTGATACCACCCGGGCCAGGAGGGGGCGCTGTGGCTAACTGTCTTGTCCTTTTATTTCACCAAAGTGCAGAGAAAAGCCCAGTGAGGGCAACTGACTCCACACCTTCCAGTCCTTGGGCTCTAAGATCTTGACATCCCAGAAGGAAGTGTCACGTCTATCCAGAGCGACCAGAGCTAAGAACCTCTGTGGCTTTCAGATGGCAAACAAAAAAGCTAATTAATGCCAGTCACATTATTACTGTGGCAATAGTTGTGTTTCCTTTTATGCCATTGAGAGTTTGTTTCTGTTTGGACTTCGAAGTTAACAGGAATGGCCAGGTTGGCACCCCATCAATTCATCTTCATTTGAGCCTGTTATTCCTTCAGATGACCCCACTGTGTACACTGAATTACAGACACATAATTATCTGTTCTGAGGTAATGAGCAAGTCCTCCTAATAAAGGGGCCAATGACTGCATATATAAGAAATACACAAAGCATTCACATTTCCTTCACTTTCAATGCCACGTCAGTACAGAGGATACTTACAGTAAACAGAATGGGATATGAGGCCGGCCACTAGGAGAACACCAAAGATCTTCATCATCTTCACAAGGTTGACTCTCCATTCTGCTCTAACTTGAGGCACTGGAGCTGCAAGACAAGAAAGGTGGAGTGAGATCACAGACAGACGAGCACATGAACTACCTGATGATGAACAAAGTGGGCATTGGCCATTCTTCTAGGCTTTAGAGGTCCACCAGGCCTGTTAAGGTAGCAGATTTAGTGGACGTCCAGCTGTGCCTTCTCTCACTAACAGTCCAAACTAAGTGACTGAACTCCACCAGAATCTGCCGGTAGTTCATCTGATGATAAAGGTGGAAATCAGACATCTTTCCAGAGGCCACTCAGCAAACATCTTGAGTCACAAGGCATGAAATGGACTCCAGCAAGAACAAAGAGCTGTAATTCAAGGAATGAGCGCTGAGATAGACAGAATAACTTGACTGTGAGCAGGTCCTGATTTTGTGACTGGAAGTGACTTTAAACCAATCATGAGGTGTTAGAATTCCTTTATAAAAACGAGCTGCACCTTCGTATTCTGTCAGAGAGGCGCACACACTCACTGATCTCTAAGGAGCCTTCTGAGGGGACCCAGGACCCCCACTCTCCAAAATGACTGAAAATCTCTACAATGGCTATCTTAAAGTTAACAGCTGAGAACTCACCACTTTCTCTTTGTGGATCTGAAACCACAGCACCTGCCCTTCAGAAGAGGTCACCCACCTGAAACTAAGCATCTTCAGGCCTGGCCAGGACTTGGATGGGAGACCATCTGGGAAGAGCTTGGGTTACTGCTGATGGAAGAAGTATTGGTGAAACCAGGAGGGGACGCTTGGTCTGTGCGTGGAACCCAATGCCCGAGTGCAGTGACGGGGACACTGGGTAGTAAAAATGGTGCCATCCTTCAGATGCACTGACACTGCATACTGTGTCGCTCAGAGTCACAGATGATGTTTTTGTGCCTTTTGCTGCTCTCCAGTGTCGGTGCCAAGGTGGATGGACTGGCATTACCTTATCGCCTACCTGGACACGAAGCCATAAGGGAAGGATTTGGATGGACAGGCGCCCCGGTTAGGTTGGCTGCAGGTGCCTTTCCTGGCCAGGAAGGTGTAATAGAGGGATAAGGAAAGACTGTCTATTGGGACCATCTATTTCCCCAGGACGCCAGGTAGCAGCATCCCTCGAGTACAGCTGCCATCTGTACACCCGCAGGGCACCTTGGAAATTGTAGTCATGATGGTCAGCCCTGTCAGGGTATGTGAGTACCACCAGAGAGGGAGCTGAGGGGAGAGGATTCACACTCTGTAAGGAGGTTCCACCTGAGCAAGAAGTGATCTGTGATGCTCTTACCAGAAGCTACACCTCTCCTTGAAAACATCTCTCACGCTCTCTCTTTGTGGATTTAAAGGTCTTGGGGCTGCACACGTTCTAAAACTCCCCCTGAACATGAAGGAGGACCACTAGCTCTAACCTCAGCTCTTCACTTCTCGTCCTGTGTGCATGTGACTGAACGTACTCTGAACAGGATTCGTTCTTCATATGAATCTCTTGTGGATGTATCTGTCACATCAGAGTCACACTTTTCCTTATGAACTTGTAGAGGACACAGCAAAGAGGTGAAGATCAAAGTGAACTGAGGCAGAGCACACCAAACACTGACCACCGGCGAGTAAAGACACGGCATCAGTAAATGAATCTACTCGAGGTGGAGTTACTCACTTGAACCTGGCGTGACAGTAACACCTACCACACAGTATGGGGCACCTCTGGAAATGCCTGATGTCAGTCAGACTGCTTCTCCTCTGCCATGTTAAATTAGCACTCTGAGCAGACGAGCAAAACTTGGCTATCTCAGATTTAGTCACCAGTGTGTGACACGAACAGCGAGAGCTGTGACAAGTTCACTCTTAGCTTTTAAAAGTGTTTGTCTAAATTACAAACAAGAGCACAACTGTGCCTTACAGCGAGAAAGAGTGAGCAGACTGTTCAACGACATGAAGGTTCAAAATTCACAGAGAGAGGGGACCAATAAACTGGGAATCTCAATGAAATGGCTCATCGTGAGAAGGTGAAGCAAACAATTCATTCATTAACATCAGCCAGCCATTCCACTTCCTTACACTTCAAAACACCACAATACATCAAAGTCCTACTTTACCTGCCTTGACAGAATAATAATAATTATATTTATTTTATGTATATAAAGTAGGTGTACAGCGCCTACCTGTGTGGCCATCTGCTCCACTGACATGTGCGGATTCTTCTATGGTACAGAAATCCTCAGCGAGTTTCACTGATACTCTGAACTTGTCAGCCATCTTTATGAACACTGCAGAGGGATTGAAAGAGAAAGAAGTTCCAGTTATTTCTAATCCAGGATTGAGTTGTTCTTCTGATATCTTCAGGCGGGTCAGCTAAGCAGAGATCACCAAATACAAACAAGTAGGAGCTCAAAGTTATATTGTGAAAAGCCTTGTGCCTGTCCCACAATAGGGGGGTGCGTGATTTTGTGTTTTAGCAAATCAGTGAAGTGTTACCAAGGTGCCAATAAGATGAACCAGGCTGTCATTCCTACCACACTCCTCACTGCAGACTAACTGCCCATGAAGACATCTCTCACCACTTGGAATTACTTTACTGCTACTCTGGAATTCTTCATACAGCTGTGTCTCTCTTGTAACCTGTCAAAGTAGTGCATCCATCCATCCATCCATCCATCTATCTACCTACATACCTACCTACCTACCGTGTGTATAGAAAAGAATCCTGAGTGAAAATCTGTGGAGTGACTTGAAGACTGCAGTCCACCAGCGGTCACCATCCAATCTGACTGAGCGTGGACAGTAAAGACGAATATCACACAGTCCAGATGGGCACAGTGGGTACAGAAGGATCACAACAGACTCAGGGCTGGCATTAAAGCAAAAGGTAATTTGCTTAAAGAAGAAGGATTACTTCATATCTATCCATCCATCAATTATCCAACCTGCTATATCCTAACTACAGGGTCACGGGAGTCTGCTGGAGCCAATCCCAGCCAACACAGGGCGCAAGAAAGGAAACAAACCCCGGGCAGGGCGCCAGTTAATCGCAGGGCGCGCACACACACATCAGGGACAATTTAGGATCGCCAATGCACCTAACCTGTATGTCTTTGGACTGTGGGAGGAAACCGGAGCGCCCGGAGGAAACCCATGCAAACATGGGGAGAACCTGCAAACTCCACGCAGGGAGGACCCGGGAAGCAAACCCAGGTCTCCTAAGCAAACCCAGGTCTCCTAACTGTGAGGCACCAGCGCTACTCACTGCGCCACTGTGCCGCCCTACTTCATATATTTAAAACTAAATTAGAAAACCATGAAGGCTTCAGAGTTAACCAATGAAATTACCAGAATAGATCAATAATATGTCAGGTCTCCAAATGAGGCACTTTATAGGTAAAGACCGGGTTTACAATCAGAATTTTTTGAGAACAAAAGAAATGGAACACCTCATCTTTAAACTGTGACATTACTATGAACACAGAGAGAAAGCTGACAACTCAATAAGTCTACAAGCAGGAAGTCTGCAACACAATAACAGAAATTACCAACAAATATTGAGATAAAATCATTGACCATACAAAAGTAAGCCACACATTTAGAGAGTACTAGAAGTCCTGATATTCTACCCAGTTTAAAGAAGAGAAGACACACGTCTTCCTTTAAGGAGGCATCCTGGCCGGTAGATGTGCCGGACGTCCCTCACATCTTATTATCTTTGGATGCAGAAAAAGCATTTGACATCTTTGAATGAGACGACCTCTTCATCACATTGCCCAAATATAAGTGCATGGATCAAACTACTTTATATTACTCCACAAGACTCTGTTTGTTTTAACATTATTTCAAACTCACTCCTTCAAACTGGATGCCATCCGTCACAATGGCACTATACTGTCACCATTGAGCCATTGGCTGTTCACTTTTGAAATGTATCAGAGATAAAGGGGATTATCAGTTAAGGCCTTGAACACACAATATCAGCATATGCAGATGGTATGGTCCTGTTTATATCTGACCCAGTGCATTCTGGGCCAGCAGTCCTAACAGCACATATGCAGATGGTATGGTCCTGTTTATATCTGACCCAGTGCATTCTGGGCCAGCAGTCCTAACAGCCCTTGCATTGTTTCACAAGATATCAGGACTCAGACTCGTGTGAATAAAGTGTGCTTTGTCCAGTGAACTCTCCAGCACACAATACTAGACTGGCACCTTCCCATTTATTTTAGCAGATCAGTTTAAATATCTAGGGCTAAACATCACAAGTCAATATAAAGATCTTTATCAACAACATCTTGCTATTCAAACTGTGATGATCTGGACATCAACACAAACCGATGAATATACACAAGCCTGGTGTGCAATAGAAATCAAATCTTGCTGTACTTCTTTATATGCCCAGCTGTGTGGCCCAGTAAATACAAATTATCATCAATATACTAATAATTCAACTGTCCGTCACTCACTTAGAATATTGAACCAATGTAGGAAGCAATTTAAGACAGAGAAGCTCTAATCTGTCACACGTTTACATGATAATCATCTTTCTCTGCCCTCTCAATCCTACACAATATTTAATGTTTGAACAACGTCCAGCCACACACAGATGTCACTCCAACTCCAAATGCACAAAACACTCAATCATTCCATTTCAAATCTTTTATCAAGCACATTTATCTCACTTCAAATTGTCCAAAATGGATCCAGGCCAAGACTCAACCTGTGAACATCGTACATGAGCTCCAGCCTCACTGGGCCTCATGGTTTGGGCCTGCATGAAATTGACGTCATTCTGGACCAAAACCTTTGACTGCCTAGCAGACAGCCTCGGCGTCACAGTCACTCCTGACCCATTAACAGCTGTGCTTGGTGGGCTCCAGCAGGGTGGGCTTACAGTGGAGAAGGACACACCAACTGTAATGGCCTTCACTGCACTACTTGAATGAATGACGACTTATCCTGCTCAACTGACAGAATCCCACCCCCCCACCTCTTTTAAGTCAGTGGGTAACTGATGTCCTGGAATATTTGAAATTGGAAAAATCAAATTCCCACTTAGAGGATCTGCTGAAAACTGAATTAAAATATGGCAGGATCTCATTAATGAGTCAAATCCTAGAATAGCCATTTATATTGGGCAGTAGGACATTCCTCTTTGTCTCTTTTTTATTTCCTTTTTTAAAGCTTTGCTCATCTTGTAGTCTCTCCTCTCTTTCTCTTGGTGGCGGTTGAATTGTTAAGTTTGACAGGATTGTATGGAAAAGAACAGAAACTCACCTGTAAAAACTGCTCACCACTCAGAGGTTCAGACGACTGCACGAGTACCTGCAGATGACAAGAGCAGAATGGGGACTGTGAAGATGGCATTTGGTGACATTCACTGGGCAGGCATTACAAGAACAGGACACTTCAAATATATCACATAACTGATGAGCAGCTAAAACACTGAAGACCACTAAAGTACCAGTCAGTGCCCAGCATACCCACTGCTGTGTAACACACTGGGCTCACTGGTGTGTAAAGACTTGTGGAAGACTTAGCAGCTCTCACTTTATCTCTTGGTTGTTCCTCTTCACTACAGATGGTCTTCAGGTCCTGTTAGTCAGAGAAGTCAGGTGTGTGGTGTTCAGCTGAGGTGCCCACCAAGAATGAGCAGAACAGTCTGTGCTGAGGTCCTTTAAAGGCTTTAGTCGTCACATCTCTGTGGTTCTGTCCAAGCAGATCCTTTCACAGAGTTTGACTCTTCAGATCCTTCATTTCTACAGTACATTAAGAAAAGAGGTGCAGGGTTACAGTGGTCAACATTGGAGGTCTCTTCACAGAGGATGCCTTATAAGATGACATCAGCTGCTTGGTGAGGTGGCATGTTGGTCACTTTACATGTTTGTACATCAGGGGTGTCCAGCTCTGGTCCTGCAGGGCTACCCTGGCTGCAGGATTTCATTCTAATCATCATCTTCCTCACCAATGTCTGCTGTTCATTGACTTCTCTTCACTTTATTTTAGTCACCTTGTTTTTAAGACCCTGTCTACTGATTTGCTTATTTTATAACAAACATCACCCAAACAGAAATGAGACGTGAAGTTGTGAGCCAGCAGATGACCACCTAAGTTGAGGCCTCAAACTCCAACTAGTTTCTTGTTCAGCAGTTGATTCTTAGTTGTTAATTAAATTCTTTAATTCCATGGCTTGTTGGTGGTCTCAGGCTGCCACAGAAGATGTTTCCCAAACTGTTGACTTTCATTTTTCTGTGACCATCGTCAAAATGTTTTGTAGACCAGAGCAGATCAACATTACTCAGCCTTTCAACATTCTTTATGTCCAGATATTGTATGATGGACACACTTTAGCTGGTCATCTGTTGGATCTCATTATTGTGAGGGATAAGAAGAATTCAATTTTGCTCTTTTGGATTTGTAGAGTGATGTGACAGTCATCTCAGCGTCACTTTAATGCACACCCCGTCTCCAGCTAAGTAAAAACGAGAAGGTGACATAACTCCGTTAGTCATTAGCTTGACACACAGTGACAATTCAACATGAAAAAGCAGGTCTGACTGTCTCAGCTCCATTCATGTCAGTGTTCATGATTCCACCATTAGAAGAAGCTGCACTAAAATAATAGAGTTGTAAGACAAACACAACTGCTGAACAAGAGACACATGAAGTCTCATCTAACGTTGGCCAAAAGACACCTTGAGTACCCCAAACATGTGGGATAATGTTCTGTGGGCTGAGGGCTCAAAAGTGGGACTTTATGGAAGACACAGGTCCTGTTCCATCTGCAGTAAAGCTGTCACAGCTTTCCACAATAAGAACATCACACCCACAGTCAATCATGGTGGTGGTAGTATGATAGGAGGGGGGGTGCTTTGTCAAGGCCTGTGTGACCTGCCAAAATTAAGGGGAGGTTGAATTCAGCCATCTGACAGAAGGTACCCAAGGAGAATGTCTGCTCCTCAGTCTGTGATCTGAAACTGAGTGATGTGGTAGAACAACAATTTGAATAACAAGACCAAGTCCACCCCTGACTAGCTGACAGATAAACACAAAATGAAGGTTTTACCCCATGGAGATGTTGTGGTGGGACCTTGAATGGCCATTTCAGAAATGGTGATAATGCATGACGTCATTTAAATGTTGTTTATTATTCATCTTTGTGTATTCGATGGATAGATGAGTTTACGATGTGTTACCATTTTAGAATAACCATGTAAGAGT
Source organism: Erpetoichthys calabaricus (assembly GCF_900747795.2). Lineage (NCBI taxonomy): Eukaryota > Metazoa > Chordata > Cladistia > Polypteriformes > Polypteridae > Erpetoichthys > Erpetoichthys calabaricus. The sequence goes on from NC_041397.2 coordinate 331,811,686, forward strand.
TTTTAAAGAAGCATTCGGCGACATTACATATGCTCAAAATAACTTTCTCTCCACCTGCTGTGAGGTTGTGTTTCTCCTGGAATCGGAGTTTCATGAACTCTCAGTACTCAGCATTCCATTAAGCTTCATCTTCGTGCTGGTAAGGAGAGGGTTAACAGGTGACAGTCGCCTAGGTTACCAAGCACGACTTGTCACAATCCTCTAAAAAAATAGGCAGGCAGAAGAAATGACAAACCTGAAGAGACTAAAATCTGAAGAGAGGATCTCCTCATACGAGTAGGGGGCCGAAAGAGGACCACAAAAATCACAGGACCGCTCTATAAAGCAGAGTCCACAGGACAGGACAAAACTCAGTGCTGGAGAGGCTCCTTCACCTTCAGCTTCCTCTTAAATACCCCTGGGGGTGGAGCTCCAGCTGCCGTGTCACGTAACCAAGACCCCCTGGGCTCCACATGAACGGAACAAGGGGCACACAACAAAATGAACTAAAGACAATAAACAGAAGATTAAGGAACAAAATATTCATCAACATGCAATACACGACAGCAAAATCAATACCATTGATTAAACAATTAATAAAAAATGACAAAAGATTAAAGACAAAGTAAACACATTTAAGGCAAAATGAAACATCACACTTGACTTCAGTCCTAAATGTACTTCAACTTAATGTGGTGTCCTCGAGGACCAACACTTACCATTTAACGTCCATCTTCATTAGTTACTGAGCTTCTCAGGGGGCTGGATGTGTGGTTGGGGAGTCAGGCCTGAGCGGATGTCCAGGGGCACACATACAGAACACACACACACACATACAGTCACACAAGGTCTCACACACACACACACACACACACACACACACACACACAGACACGCACACATACGGTCACACACACACACACACCAGAGTGCAAACAGTTGAACTCGTCATGGAGAGCACCACTCATCTGCCTAAATATTCGATTTCACTGCTGGATGCTTAGGGTGAAATATTCACACAATATCACCGTATTATTTAAATATATTTTTACTTGTACAATTTTATTAATATATGGATCATCAATAAAGAGAAATAATATCTGCAAAAGTCAAGTCAAGTGCTTTTATTGTGATACCATCCTTACACCACATTGCAGAATACAGGGGGTATGAAATAATGTTTAACAGGACCACCGCAGTGCAACATCTACAGAATATACAGAACATGACCAGAGATAGTTACAAATCAGAAGGTATTAAATGATTTAACAAATATCTATTGTACTAATTATTTTTTGTACTTTTTATTAAGGAATTCAAATAAAATGGGCATAAAAAGTAAAGCTCATTGAGAGTATCTGACTTTTTAAATGATCAAACCTAAAACAAACTCCCTGTCTTTAAAGATGTATGTCATTATTAATATTTTTTAGATCTCCAGATTTGTTCTTGTGACCTTTTCCAGATGTGTAATATGGACAGTGGCCACTAGAGGGAGCAGCTTGGCTACAGGAGAATCAGCTGACGTCACAGCTCTGAAAGTCATGTGACTCTGTGATTCCTTCACCCATTTGAGTTCACATTAAAGTAAAAAACAAACCGATGTTAGCTAGCAATAACATTTAAGTGCATCTGTTCAAGTGTTTTATTGTGATGTTTTTGATTTATTCTTTCTTCTTTTCTGGTGCACTTTATACTTTTTCCAACAGAGTGAAGCTGCAGACCAAAATACCTCTGATGTCAGACATGGAATGCCCTCCATAGCACAGACCGGCCATAGCAGTAGTAACGGAACGCCCTTGACAGTGCCCTCCATGTAATGACGCAATTATCGTAACGCCCTTTCCCAGCGTAAGTCGCAACACGCCCTCTGTGAGACAGTACTGACGCGCTCGTTGCAATGTACCCTGCAGTTGTACAAATGACAGCAGTTTTCTATTTGGACAAACATAAATGACTTCCAATCTAACACTTATGCTATCCAACCATTCTACGCTCTTTAACATTTCTAGCACTTTACCGATATAAAGTAACTCCACAACTAAAACACTTCCTTTGAAGTCATTCTTAGCGCCATAGGTTCTTTACTATTTGCCAGAAGGGAGAATTAAGACAAACACTTGTGCAGGATAGCTGAGTGTGTAATTATCTTAGCAGAACGTCTTTCAGATACCCTGGACTGAAGGCAGCTGCTGCCAGTAATAGTTTGTGGCTTTCAGCACCCTCTGCAGTGACCCAAGCGTGTGTGCCCTACCAGGATGTGATGCCGCCAGTGAAGATGGACTCCAGACAGCACCTGTGAGACGTCTCAAGAAGGCATTGGTGAACTTGGCAATAAACAAAACGTGCTGCTCCCTCATCAGTGACTGTTACTGTACGACAGTTAAACAAGCGCACCATTTCCACAGCATAATTTGTTCTCTGAAGTCTATGACCTGTTCCTTAATTTTTGGGCATTAAAGGTCAGATTGTCCTGGGACTGCCAAGTCAAGCAGGTAGACCTCTTGTCTGAAAGCCATCTCATCATTGTTGGTGGCCAGGCTTATGACGGTGATGTCAGCTGCATTTTTTATGATGGAGCTGGTGTGGTGTCCGGACACACAGTCACACCGGGGGATTACCACCCTACCCCATAGTGTGCCAGGGTTGTGGGTGAGCATAGAGGATATGATGCTGGCAATCTGCAAAGCCAAGGTCTGTTCATTGTGAAGTCCAAAATCCAGTTCTGTTGGCACTACAGTGTCGAATGCTAAGCTATTGTCTATAGACATACCTCTACAAGAGCAGCTTTTACATTACCCAGATGTGCCAAGATGATATGGAGGGTAAGACTTCACTGCTGTACCAGTAGGTATCATGGAGATTGTGAAGGGGAGCAAAGTTCTGTGCTGAGTTCAAAGTTAGTAAGAAGTTTGAGTGAGTGTAGTGAGTTCTAAAATGAGTTATCACATACAACACACAGACTGTGTGACAGATAGGGGGCACTGTCGTCCCCTTGAACCCTCAGATCAGACGCTAGACACCAGATAAAAGTCCAATAACCTATTTTATTTGGACAATAATGTGCACCAAGCACCCTCCACTCCACAATAATCATAAATAATACAATAATCACTACAATAATAAATCCTCCACTCCCAGACGCATTGTCACCCTTCCTCCCGACTCAGCTCGCCCGTCTGGGATCTCCCACAGTCCTTTATATTCCTTGACCCGAAAGTGCTTCTGATCCCTTAGTCCATGTGATTATCCAGCACTTACAGGTCAGATGAAAACTCTTCTTCTTCATCCCGGAAGTACGTCATTTCCTCTGTCGCTGTGACTAAGACATACTTCCGGGTTATAGGGAAAATACAAGTCCTTGAGCCTCCCTGTAGCATCCTCTTGCAGCCCCCACAGTATCCAGCAGGGTTGTGAATAGACACTCCATTGTCCATGATTCCCTGCTGGCATTCGGGGCACCTCCATGCTGCAGGGAGGGCGTCATCTGCTGGCCTGCGGGTATTGGCCGAGATGAATGGCCGGCCATATCCCACAACTGTTATGGACATGAAAAGGAGGAATAAACAGATAAGCACATTTTAAACATTACAAGAAATGTCAATCATGAAACACACATATATTCACTCTCTCTCATATATACCTACATAATAATAATAATAATAATAATAATAATAATAATAATAATAATAATTCTTTGCATTTATATAGCGCTTTTCTCACTACTCAAAGCGCTCCATGCATACACATACAGTATATATGCACACACACACACCCAAACACATATAATATACATATTAATAATCGTGATTTGTAACATGGCATTGTTTCATACAGTGGTTCTCATATTCACTCCCAGGAGCTGCAGATTTTTGTCCCAACTCATTTTTGCTTTAATTCGAATCCCATCTTGAACTTGCAAGCCAAAAGTCTCAGTCTTGAAAGTTAAAGTGATGTATCAAAACACAAAGCTCATTGTTAGAACTACCACATAGGGGAGTGTAACCTGTGGGGGGCATTTTAGCACCCAAACCCCGGACACAACCACACACATGCAAGTTCCAGGTTCAAATATGAATTTATTTTAAAGAAATAAAACACACAATCCCAGTCAGAACATCCATCCGTGTCCTCCATCCATTGTATGGGTCTTTTGAGTAGACCAGGAACTCCTGAATCAGGTCAGAGAGCCAGTTCATCTCCTCCTGCCTTTACAGTGGACATTTTGAAGGTTGACAAAAATAAAACAAAACCTAACAACCTAACTGGTAGAACAGCAGTGACTGATGGGAATATTTTTTTACCTTGTATCTCATCAAGATATGAGAGAATATCCTTCATGCCGTCTAAAGTAAACAACAAGGAGGACATGACTTCTTCAGTATCTTCATCGTTTCCCCTTTGGTCTAATTTTCCAGTTGTGTGTGTTCCTTCATCCTCATCCATTTCCAGAATTCTTGGCCTGAGTTCTGTCCCAACAAGTCGGTGACAAGCAGTCAGGATGTTTTTGATCAATGAAGACTTTTTTGTGAAAAAGAAAAACAATACAGAGTGTGGCGTATTTTATCAGGAATATCAACACTAAATGAACTCCACGTTCACTCAGAGTACAGTCATATTGGCTTATGAAATAAACACGCCAATATGACCACAGCATGGCACAGGAATGCTTAGCTCGATTGATTTCTCTTCTTTTCACCTCTACTGTACTCACTGTATTCATGAGGTGGAGTGAAAAATAAAATAATAAACTCCAGTGTACAACCACAGCAGTTCATCTTCAAGGGAGCGTCGTGTCTAATTAGAAACCATTCAGAAAGGGCACAAATAATCCAAAAGGACTAAGTGCTCTGACTTGAGAAAAGCATCCATTTATATTTACTGATACATTGGTGTAAGACAATGTGTACGTCTACAGGAATTGTACTGAAGTGAGTACCTGAAAGACAAAGAGAGTCCAATTAACACAATGTAGTCACCTGTGAAGGCCAAAGTCATCATTTCAAATATTAAGTAATTTCATTGTTCTCAAACACTCACCTAAACATATTGCAATAGACATGCTACATGTAAAAAGTGATACGTAATTTAAAGAGTTTACCTCAAGCAAACGAGCACTGCATTCTAGACTGATTGATGACTGAATGATATCAAAAAGGAAAAGGAGAATCCTTACCTTTAAAGGATTTGCTGTGTTTGAGCCGTAAGAATCATTTCACTATACGCAGTACCTGATAAGGCTCTGAAGTACAGATTATTAAATATCATGCATTTCTGCAAATCAATTATGTAGCATTTCAATAATCTGAGTACATTACAATTTGCTAACAACAACACGTAACCATAAATATGCTGACCTGCAAATTCAGTTCATGCTACCTAATGCCACAGATGAAACTGATCTTTGAAGAACAAGGAAAACTGTCAAAAAGTGACACTCCACAAAAGCAACCTATGAAGCAATTCATTGCCTCACCATTAAGAACAGTAAACTAAATTAGATACTATTCATTGTACATTTTTTAAAATACATGCATGTTATATAAAAGTTTAGGTATTTATAGGTGAAAACACTTGGCTTTGTATTGTATTCCAGTTCAATAGTCTCATACCACATTATCCTTTTACAAAATATATTTTACATTATCACATATTGGTTAAGGATATACAATACAATATCAAGCCCTTGAGAAACATGTGAGTGAGTGAAAAAAGGAGGGAAAGGAAGCAAATGCTTCAGTAATGGAAAAGAAGGGATGAGAAAAGGTCCTTGCTCTTCCCTATCTTGTCTGGAATTCCTGGAAGCAGAAATAATTGCCCTTTAAGAAATCAGTTCAAGCACACAAACCCCCCATGTTTAAGGCCACTATTAGGGTAAAGACTTTACCAATTGGAATAATACAAAATGAGTCAGGACGCTATTTTTATTGCTTACGTGGTCAACGATCAGGAGACTAGAAAGGTATAAAAGAGCAAGGATATCTGCGCTCGAGGCAGATGAAGTGCGGTGTCCTAGGACTGTATTTCTCTGTCATTTTACCCTTGCCTGGTATGTATCAATAAAAGGTTTTTACTAATTTTAATTTCTTCTCTGTCTTCAGTCACAAAAAGTGTCCACAGCTTTTTGGCGCCCGGACGTGGGGCAAGAGACGGCCGGTCGACTCCTCCAGCGAGACCATTTCAGTGATCCGTCTTACCAGCGGACTGCCGTCAACTTGAGCTCCGGCAGCAGAGCATGCAGCTCCGGCAAAAGGTAGGACTGCCCTGTCCTGAAAGAGTTCTTGCGTGAGGAGCCCCTGGTCTCCTCTTTGCTACATCCACGGCGACTGAACGGATTTCCAGACAGAGCTTGCACACTTCCAGGCTGGGGTAAGCACCGGGGAATTTCCGAACATTTTTTTAATTTCTAAATTACGGGAGGGCGAGTTTCCTGTTGACCGTCTAGTCATATTCATATCTCAACGGGTTGCTTAAGGTGATGGAGACTTGACCCAAGCAGTTTGACGCATATGAAAGGTCTGACGAAAGGATACTGGCCTCACCGATATCCTAGACTCGGCTGGACATATTGATGTAGTATTCTGCTGAACCGAATCGGACACGAAGTCACCTGAGCTGGAATCCAGGGATGTGAGCGGACAGGCTAATGGGACGAGTAACGGGGTGGTATATATATATATGGAAACATAAACAGAAAAAGAGCACAGATTGCAGGTTTGCTGTTAGGACGGAATAAATAAATCTACATACTAATAGGAATACCGTGTTCTCCTGGGAACTGGGACAGGACCGATAGTTAGGTGTCTCCCCTTGGGACTAAAGAAGGGAACAGTAAGGGAACAGTGAGTGGCACACTTAATACCTCGCTGATTCATACGTACAAGGGATTAGACGAATCAGTATATAGTTGGAAAATTAAATACAGGACTCAGGAAGAGCAAGGGGACATAATGGGAACTTATAACAGTAAGCCTGTTAATCGCCGTACAGGGGGATCAAAATCATTAATGCTGGAAGAATTATTTTCGGAGGATCAACAGACGCCCCGTAAAAATGGGTCTCCTAGGAAATTTATAGAAAAGAAGACAGGTTTAGATTTCAAGAAGGCATGTAGGAAATGGAATAGACAGAGTGGTGGGCGTTGGCCGATAGAGGGGACAGGAGATGTAAGTGAAATACAGGAAACTAGGAAGATCCTGTGTAGGAAAAAGCAGGGTTGTTATAATAGTGGACCGTATCGAATGGATATGTTCGATAGATGGGAATTAGTAATAAAAGACAGAAATTTAGAAGCAGTACAGAAACAGAATGAATTGTTGCGGGCAAATGAGGGAAAGGCTAAAAAGGAGAAAGAGGAATTACTAATTACATTACAGAAAGTTCAGACAGGCACGGAACCACAGGCAGACGGGAGGAAAAGGAAGAATAATCCAAATAAAGACCCCCTTTATCCTATTATTTGTTCCTCTCCTCAGTACCAACCTCAGGCACCTCCATTATCCCCTCCTCTATCCCCCATTCCGACTGCCCCCCCCCTGCACTACAACTGGCAGAAGTTTCCCCCGATGATCCCCCAGGCACAGATCGCTATGACCCACCCCGTACTAGACAAACCCCCGTCTCCAAATGCACTCGAAGTCAAACCTCCACTCACAAACCAGCTCCAACTTTTTTCTCTCCAAATCCTTCACCTTTACTTACTTGCCCTTTAATAGAAGTTCCCAATCCCCATTATAACCCTGCCCATCCAGCCGGACCCCAAAATCCCACAACAGTTATGATAAATCGGAACTGGGACATCCAAGAACTAAAAGATGTCGTGAATGCACTTCCAGATCCAAAGGAAGTAGGAGGACTAAAATTTGTTGAACAACTTGATCAGTTAGATAGCATGTATAAGCCTAACGCTGCTGAATGGACCCAGGTACTTCGTCGAAAGCTTGGGACCACATGGGCCACTGTTTGCAGGGGTGTCCGCAATGACGTTCCATGGGTATGGAACCCAGCTTTAACTCGAGGACAGGGGATTGGTGGAGAAGGCGAATTCAACCCACAATGGGAGACGTTGAGACAAAATATTGCAGAAAAATATAAAAAAGGAACGGACTGGTCCCTTATTTCTGCTGCAAAACAAAAGAGAGACGAGACGGTTGATGAATGGGCACATAGGATTCAAGACCTTATGGCTAATCACTCGGGCTTGGAAAATGTTGATGACCGCACCCAAGCTGCAGTTCCACCTTTTGTTTCCGGTTTGCGCCTTGATATACAAAACAAGGTCCGCACTTCCTGTATTGGGTGGGAAAGTGCCGCGTTTGATGAAGTCAAACGACATGCTGAACATGCCGAAAAACAAACTAAGCAGAAGGAATTGGACTCTCATGCCAAATTATTGGCAGCACAGATGAACTATTATACCAGGAATACTCCTGACCGAGGCCGAGGATATGGCCTTAGAGGAAGGGGACGAAGACGAGGAAGAGGACGAGGTGGTTTTGGAGCTCCTCCTGCTGACCACAATAAGAATCCTTTTATTCCCACTCCCTTTAATCCCAATGTTAATTCCTACTCTTGCTACGCCTGTGGTGAAACTGGACATTTTCGTCGGGAGTGCCCTCACAGACAGCAACAGCCCCCGCCTCCCCCTATTCCACCTGTTTTTTCTGACACCCCTGACCAACAATACTGGCCATAGGAAAACGCAGGGACCTCCAGCCACTCATTTCAACTACCTTTGCTCACCCATAATTCAGAGACTGATCCTTTACTGACATTGTTCGTTGATGGCACTGAGACTATTTTCTTAATCGACACTGGTGCCACTCGATCTACCCTCTCGCTGGCAAAGGTCCCTGCCTCGAACGAGACTGTTACTGTGCTTACTGCTTCTGGACAACCTCACCTTCTCCAAGTATCAAAACCTCTTCAAGTCCAGTCATGTCCTGGCGGACATACCTTACTGCATCGTTTTCTTTTAAATCAGCTCTGTCCAGTTAACCTTTTAGGAAGAGATCTCATGACAAAACTTTCTCTTTCTATTTCTATGACTGACAAAGGTTTTTTCTGTTCTACCCCCAAGTTGTTGTGTCAAATTGCCCCTTACCCCAAACCCTCTTTTGCAGCTTGGACTTTAAATATTTCCCCACACACCATTCTCCTCAAAGCCCTACACTCTTTTTCCCCCCTGTCTCTTTCCCAATTTACAGGCCCCTGACATTTTACACTGTACTGCCCAATACTTCCCTATAGAAGTAGACACCCCCTGGCTAGAATCTTTCCTTACTTCAGGTACTTGCCCCGAAACCCTTCACATCTCCTGTGTTTTTATTTTATCCACAAAGGCAGCTGCTTCTGTTCATCTTACATGCTCACAACATATATTTTATCTTGACGGCTCAGTGCCTCATATTTCCTTAGCTAAATCACGCACTGTTAAATGGGGGGAAATAGGACCATGGGTAGAACAATGCCTTGAAAGAACAGACTGGTTACAAGTTACTCCAGGTATTTTTGATACTCCTGACTGTTTAATAACTAAAGTGGTGTTTCAAACTTGTTGTTTAGTACATCGCGCTTTGTGCCGTTCTTCCTCTTTTGCTTGTTCATTGCAAACCACTTTCCCTTCTTGGCTCTCTATGCTCCCTGATTCACTATGGTCCCAGGGAAAGAATGATTATGGAAGGATATCCCATTGTGAGCCTCTGGTGATCCACCCGAAATCCTCCTTCCGCCCGTACCGTGCCCAATATCCTCTGTCTCCCGAAGCAGAGGCTGGCATCTCCGCCGTACATTCCGATCTCGTCAAACGCGGTGCCATTATTCCAATTGAATACTCTCCAGTCAATTCCCCCATTCTACCTGTAAAAAAGGCTGACGGTTTATGGCGTTTCGTACAAGACTTGCGACAAGTAAGTTCTGCCATCTTCCCTAGGGCCCCTATCGTCCCTAATCCTTCCACTATCCTCTCTACTATCCCTCCTTCCGCTCGGTACTTCTCCGTTATTGACCTAGCTAATGCTTTCTTTTCTATCCCTGTACACCCTGATTCTCAATTTTGGTTTGCTTTTACTTTCCAAAACCGGCGTTGGACATGGACCGTCATGTCTCAGGGATACACTGAAGCACCTTGTGTATATGGACAAGCTCTTGCCCAAAATTTAGAAGGCTTTTGGCCGGACAGAGGTAGTACATTGATACAGTATGTAGATGACATAATGCTATGTAGCGCTACGGAAGAAGATTGTGTAAAAGATACCCAGAAATTGTTGCTGTTTTTGGGGGACAATGGCCATAAAGTTTCTAAAGTTAAGCTGCAGCTAATCAAAACAACTGTAAAATATCTAGGTCATGACATTACGTGTGGAACAAGAGCTCTCTCTAGCGATCGCATTACAGCCATCCAAAATCTTCCTAGACCGGTCACAAAACAACAGGTTATGTCTGTTTTAGGTATTCTGGGCTACTGCAGACAGTGGGTTCTAAATTTTACTGAAAGAGCACAGCTGTTGCAACAATTGGCTAATACTTCTGGCACCCCCCTTTCTGGCCAGGTCCAATGGAATGAACAGGCTGAGAAGGCTCTCTGTGACTTAAAAACTGCTCTTCTATCTGCGCCCGCGCTTGGTTTGCCTGATCATTCTCGTCCATTCACTTTGTTCGTGGATGAAAAGCAGGGATTTATGAATGCAGTACTGACGCAACAACACGGAGATAAACAGAGACCGGTGGCTTATTTTTCTAAAAAACTGGATCCAGTGGCCGCAGCACTTCCTCCGTGTCTTCGTGCTGTGGCTGCAACAACAGAAGCTGTATTAGCAAGCACGGATGTAGTTCTCATGAGCCCCCTAACAGTTAAAGTGCCTCACGCTGTACATTCTATCCTAGTACAAGCCAAAACTTCACATCTCACTACTGCTAGGGCAATACACTATCAGAATGTACTGTGTACTTTGTCAAATGTTACAATTGAAAGATGCTCCACTTTAAATCCAGCCACTCTTCTCCCAATTAACAATGAAGGAGAACCACATAATTGCCATGATGAAATAGCAAAGGTTGTAAAACCTAGAGTAGATCTACAGGAAACACCTTTAGAAACTGGAGAAATGATTTTTGTGGATGGATGTTCCTTGCGATTGAAAAATGGAGAACCCTCAACCAGTTACGCAGTGGTCCAAGGGGACCGCCTGCTGGAAGCAAATCGAATTTCATCAAGCTTGAGTGCACAAGCAGCTGAACTCATAGCACTCACTCGAGCGTGTCAGCTGTTCGAAGGGAAGATCGTAACAATTTATACGGATTCCAGGTATGCTTTTGGAGTCTTCCATGATCATGGAGCACTATGGAAACTAAGGGGATTTAAGACCAGTACTGGAAAACCCATCCAACATCAGAAATTGATCGAATCCCTTTTAGAAGCTATAACCAAACCATCGAAGCTAGCGATTGTTAAATGTCAAGCTCACACAGGAAAACAGGATCCTGTTAGCAAAGGAAATGAATTAGCTGACCACTTTGCTAAAGAGGCTGCATATAATAACACACCAATTTCTTTATTCCAACAGAGAAATGACCAGGACCCTGATAATCAAATTATTTCTTTACAGAGTGCAGCCACGGATATCGAAAGGAGAAAATGGTCCAAAGAAGGGTCCCTCTCTGATGGAGTCTGGACTCATAAACAAACTAACAAACCTTTTCTCCCAAAAGCCTGTTGCCCAGAAATGGCAAAATTCGCCCATGGCCTCGATCACGCAGGTAGAGATGCCATGGTTCGAGATGTTGAAAAACATTGGGAAGCTGTAGGTTTCTCTACATATGCAGAGCAATTTTGCAGACGCTGTGCAATATGTCAAAAGTTTAATGTGGGAAAAGGTACCCAGGTAAGTCCCACCATTACCCCTAATCCAATGGGTCTGTTTGAAAACCTCCAAATGGATTTCATTGAACTTACCCCGTCTAAAGGGTACCGATATTGCCTTGTGATTGTCGATGTGTTCTCCTGATGGGTAGAGGCTTTCCCTTCAAAACACAACGATGCCAAAACAGTAGCTAAAGCACTAATTAAAGAGATTATTCCAAGATGGGGTATCCCTCAAAAGTTACAAACAGATAATGGCACTCATTTTGTGAACTCCGTTATAAATGAATTAACCACCTGGCTCCAAATTAATGTGCACCATTATTGTAAATACCATCCCCAAAGCGGAGGCATCGTAGAACGATGCAATGGCACTTTAAAAGCTAAACTCGCAAAAATTTGTGAACAAACTAATTTATCATGGCCGGATGCACTACCCTTAGCTTTAATGGGACTTAGGGGACGGACACACCGACAACTGGGACTATCGCCATTTGAAATTCTGACCGGACGTCCCATGCCCATTGGCATGATTGTAGGAAATGTGAATTTGCATACTGTGGACAATGATCTTCTCTCTAGTTTTGCAGGTCTCCGAACCTCGTTGAAGGAAGTCCACCAGCAGGTTAATCAAGCCTGGAGGACCAGCCCACCTTCTAAGGATTTACCAATTCCCTTGGGCACCTGGATCGAGATACTCGGAGGAAACACTGGCATCAGCCTAGGTGGAGAGGACCATTCCAAATTCTTCTATCCACACCACATGCCGTGAAAGTTGAAGGAGTGCCTGCCTGGATCCATGCATCGCATTGCAAGAAATGGCTATCTTCCTAATAATACCGCGCCAGATGGATCAATAACTCGTGCATTGGCAGGTCTCACTGCTTTCTCTAATGAACTTACCACTAATTCTGGCATTACAAATCCCTGGGATCAGTGGTTTGCATCCTCCTTCGGATCCTGGGGACAATGGATAAGATCTGTTTTTATTTCTTTGGTTGTGGCATTTTGCCTCCTCCTCCTGGTTGGTTGTTGTATTATCCCTTTGTTTCGCTACATAATATCTAAGTACTTTACCACCTCTATGGAAAGGGCATATATGCTACATGAGGAGCACATGTCTCGTATAGCTTCTTCCATTTTCTCCTCCCCATCCCCTTTCCCCCCCCCTTCCCCTTCATCGACCATTTCAATTTAATTCTACTGCCCACATCATTTTGTTCAAAAAGGGAGGAGTGTAAAAACATAAAATGATGTAACTGAACAAAATGTATGTGTGTAAGTACAGAAAATAGAACAGAATGATCAAACTTGTTTGTGTTTTGCGTACGTGACAAAAAGCATATATACTTTCTGTAAGTTTTCTTTCAATGATGTGTGTGACAAGAAAATATACCTTTAGGGTAAAGACTTTACCAATTGGAGTAATACAAAATGAGTCAGGACGCTATTTTTATTGCTTACGTGGTCTACGATCAGGAGACTAGAAAAGCTATAAAAGAGCAACGGTATCTGCGCTCGAGGCAGATGAAGTGCGGTGTCCTAGGACTGTATTTCTCTGTCATTTTACCCTTGTCTGGTATGTATCAATAAAAGGTTTTTTCTAATTTTAATTTCTTCTCTGTCTTCAGTCACAAAAAGTGTCCACAGTTTGCACAGTAGGTAGCGCTGCTGCCTCGCAGTTAGGTGACCTGGTTTCACCTCCCGGGTCCTCCCTGCATGGCGTTGTGTCTGTGTGGGTTTCCTCTGGGTGCTCCAGTTTCCTCCCACAGTCCAAAGACATGCCAGTTAGGTGGACTGGTGATTCTACATTGTCCCCAGTGTGTGCTTCGTGTGAGGGTATGTGTGTGTGTGCACCCTGCAGTGGGCTGGCACCCTGCCCAGGGTTTGTTTCCTGCCTTGTGCCCTGTGTTGGCTGGGATTGGCTCCAGCAGACCCCCGTGATCCTGTAGTTAGGATACAGCAGGTTGGATAATGGATAGATGGATGGATATATTTGATGATCTTAAAGAGGTTTTTAAAATCCCAAAAGTAATAAAGATCCAATTAAGTCAAATAATTGAATACCCTGATTAACAGGTGCAGTCAGAAAAACTGCAAAATTATTACTCTTTTTAAGGCATAATATTTGCTCTTCACAGATCGTTTAACATAATAACTTTCATTATAAAAATAATAATTGAAAGGTGACTATTAGCACTATGACAACTGTGTTTCTTACATTTAACATTGATAACACAGAGACAGCCAATGGACTGTTTAAAGTCACAATTTTATTGCCAGCTTTCTTAACTTTGTCTCTTCCCTGATAACTGAATGTGAGAGTGTCAAGTATGTGATTTGTGAAATTCTGAAATCATAAAACAGCTAAAAAAACCAAACTTGAATAGGAGATCCACTGACAAGAAACTCACTGGAGCTGCTGGTGTGTTGAGAACAGACATGAAGACCGCAGAATATGTGACCGACATCAGCAAAGAAAGAACTGAGGCTGATCTGTGGGGGGACAATGGAATATTAGGAATACTTAAATAAATAAACGTTGATAAAAAGTAATGAAAGTAATACAACACATTTTAGGGTTGTGTATTATAGAAGTAAAGATTTAACTCTGACAGTTTTTTGAAAGTTTAAAATTGTAATACGTTTATAGCCCGTCTTTAAGGTGACCTGTTAAATGTAGGCGACTATTTCATTTGGATATTCAAGTAAACAACAACAGTTCCATATTTCTTTTAATCTGACTAACTCAATCAAGTAGAGCCCACACTTAACTGTACGTCAATCCATTATAATTAGGTGGAAACAAATGTGTATTGTTATGTTCATTTAAATTTTCTTCAGAAGTTGTTTAGTAACGATAAATATCTCAAATCCAAACTTTTATTATCATTATTTTTTCAGAACCGCTACTTCATAAATGGCTGTGGTAAAAATACACTGCAGTCTTAATAATGCACTCGACAAAGTGCTATAGTGTAAGATAGTGGCACTAGACTAGTAGACTATCATCACAGATGTATTTTACGAATATACACTCCGTCTATTACAGTCACTTTATCTTGACTGTCCACCTTTAGAAATTATCTTACACATCCACCTTTACATTTTAACATCTCGCCTGAAGAAGGGGCCTGAGTTGCCTCGAAAGCTTGCATATTGTAATCTTTTTAGTTAGCCAATAAAAGGGGTCATTTTGCTTGGCTTTTCTCTACGTCCACCTTTAGAAATTACTCCCTCCTTTCTTTTTACGTATCCATAAGGCAATTCGCTAAAGTGGAGCATGAATGACAAATAACACCGACTGGCGATTTGTTAAATAAAAAGGTGATTGACCGCAACGTTTAAATTTTCGATTGGCTGATCGGTGACTGCCGGACGCAAATTTAATATATGATTGGCTGAAGTCGAAAATGATATTCACGCCCATTTTACTCCGGTCTGCAGCAATATCTCCTGGTTGGGTGTTCAGCAATCCAAGTTCAAGTCACATGTCACTCTGGAGTAGTGATGAGCGGAGTGAAGCCTCACGAAGCATCAACACGTTTGAAGCAATTGTGTCGGAAATCGTATCGAAGCTTCGAAGCATTTGACACTCACCTCTCTAGTGACACCTCCTGGCCATTTTCACTAATGTTACACAAACTCTTGATGCACTTCAATGACGTCTGTTACAACTCGTATTGCTCTTATTTTTTTCAACTACAGACTGACAACGAAGAGAAGGGATTGTCAGCAGCTTCTAGTGTCTGATGTCTAAAAAATATAAATATAACTAACGCCGGCAGGCAGAATGCACTATACGATAGCAAGAGTTAAACAAAATAATACGCCTCTCCTCATGGATTCCCAGTTGTTTCAATTAGTATTTACTTTTGCTCATCCCCACTTCGAATCGCCATCAAAATGCGATGACTAACTGCGTAAGGCAGCTCGTGTATTTACATTAATTCATCTTCTCTTCATCGCCATTTGACGTCCATGAACCCCTCCATTGAATAAGGTGATAACAAACCCACTGTGGTAGGTCAGGTTGAATTTGCTCTGCTGCACCAAACATTCAAAGGTGTCAATCAGGAGCTCATCAGAGAGGCTGAGAGACACGGCGCAGATCAGTCACCGACACACTGGCACACCGACACACACGGGACACTCCGAGGTGAGCAGTGCACGGATCAAGGTCGGCATTAAAGATCCTCTTGAGTGCTGAGGCAACAACAAAAAGCAGCGGGATAAACACATCTGGACCTGCTGCCGATAAAGCATTTGCTTTTAACAACAGCATCCCTCCCTCGTGAACACATCTTCAAGGTCCAGACAGGCGATCAGCAAACAGTTGTCTTAGTCACAGCACAGTGGAATAATAAATCATTTCCTAAAACATACAGTTGTCCAGTCTGTATCATTCCTAAGCAATCTTCCAGTTATAGAGGCGCAATCCCAGTTACTAACACATTTACCGTGTAGCTCCCCCCCCCCCTGCCCCCACACTCAAAGTAAGAACACATTCCACCTTATTAATTTAACATTTAAAAATTTAAACCGCTAAACCCGCCATCAACAACTACAATAACAGTTGAAATCGTCATTCAATTTTTTTTTTTTGTTATAGACATAAAACAAGATGCCCATTTCCATTTGATAGATCTTTACTAGTGTTCTCACCTTGCTCACTCTTGGTCCATGCTGGAATTTGCTGTTAAATGGAAAAAAAAAGAAAAACAAGACTCTTTTGGGTCACAATTCACAATGGGTGGAAGTTGGACCCGAACCCACACAAGCCTTATTATGGAGCGGCAACGCTACCGCTGCACCACTACTGTGTTCAGCAGGGTGGATGTATATAATGCATGTTCTTTATGTATGTATGTATGTATGTATGTATGTATGTATGTATGTATGTATGTATGTAATGAAGACAAAAACAACGATATATAGATGTATACTATATGACATACGTTCAGTGTTGCATGAAAACTTTGCATGAGGTGAAGAATAGATATTTATGAGAGTATTATAGTGAGAGATGTGTCCATCCATCCATCCATCCATCCTCTTCCGCTTATCCGAGGTCGGGTCGCGGGGGCAGCAGCTTGAGCAGAGATGCCCAGACTTCCCTCTCCCCGGCCACTTCTTCTAGCTCTTCCGGGAGAATCCCAAGGCGTTCCCAGGCCAGTCGAGAGACATAGTCCCTCCAGCGTGTCCTGGGTCTTCCCCGGGGCCTCCTCCCGGTTAGATGTGCCCAGAACACCTCACCAGGGAGGCGTCCAGGAGGCATCCTGATCAGATGCCCGAGCCACCTCATCTGACTCCTCTCGATGCGGAGGAGCAGCAGCTCTACTCTGAGCCCCTCCCGGATGACTGAGCTTCTCACCCTATCTTTAAGGGAGAGCCCAGACACCCTGCGGAGGAAACTCATTTCAGCCGCTTGTATTCTCGATCTCGTTCTTTCGGTCACTACCCATAGCTCATGACCATAGGTGAGGGTAGGAACATAGATTGACCAGTAAATTGAGAGCTTTCCTTTATGGCTCAGCTCCTTTTTCACCACGACAGACTGATGCAGAGCCCGCATCACTGCGAACGCCGCATCGATCCGCCTGTCGATCTCACGCTCCATTCTTCCCTCACTCGTGAACAAGACCCCGAGATACTTGAACTCCTCCACTCGGGGCAGGATCTCGCTACCAACCCTGAGAGGGCACTCCACCCTTTTCCGGCTGAGGACCATGGTCTTGGATTTGGAGGTGCTGATTCGTGATGTGTCCTCACCGTATTACTAAAGCTCTTCTTTGCAGCATTATGCATTCTACAAGCCGGCATTTGTATGATGTATAATTTATAATTTTATTTTTTGCCATAAAGTATTATCGGGCACAATCATTTAACATGTATGGATCATCCACAAACATTCATTTCAATGGGAATGCTGTCGAGTTTTTGAACTCTGTTGATGACATATGTACTTCAAACGGGAGCTCGAAATAGATCAACTCTATAAAATAAGTACATATATATATATATATATATATATATATATATATATATATATATATATATATATATATATATATATATATATATAATCTAACAGCAGCAAATCTTGGCTCACTACAAAGCTCAAGCAGTTTCATCAAGCTATGGAAGCTCATTTTTAGCCAATGGCCCTACATCAGCGTGGAAAAGACCACAAAATATTCCAAGTTACAGGACACCATCCACCCACATTACTGTAAATCACCTGCTGGCTGACAAGTTGAATGTTTTTACCGCAGGTTTGAGAAGCCCAGAGTACAACTGACATTATCTCCAGCCCTCTCAGTGTACGACTCTCCTCATCACACATTCTCCCACTTAACCTGCATTAAACGTCTCTCGCCTGTTCAACTTCTTCCATTATAAATCAATAAAACGCCAAAACAGGCAGATAGAAGAAGAGTTTTGTTCTTTTTAATCTGAGGTATGTGATTAACTGTGGTGTGCATGTCAATAATGGAACTTATAACTGACGAGTCATCAAAACCGGAGTCAAATTCCTTGTATGTCAGCATACTTGGCCAATAAAATCTGGTTCTGAGAGATTATATTTATATAAAATAAACACACACACACTTAAGCCTGTCAGAGATGTTTCCTAAAAATAGACTACAGTGGAGACCAAACCTACACGTCATGGCAGAAAGCAGAAATGGACGCAGTGGATTGGACTCGGATATTCAAGGCTGGCTTTTTAACGAGGGCAAAGCTCTTTGTCAAAAAACGGTGGGAATTAAAGAGGGCCGATTTGGATTTAACTCTTTAGATGCAGGTTAAACCCCACAGTCCAGCGGTGTAGATAAGCGAGTGCGCCAATCGTTGTGTCTTTCTGGATGAGCTCATGCCAGGGGTCAGTTTGCCTACAGTAAGTCTTTAGTGAGCATATGGAGGGTCTCTATGAACAATCTCCTCTATTCTCCAGTTTGTGATCGGCTCTTATGAAAGCTGTGGAAACAGTGGAGAGGATTTTTCTAGCAGAGGCAGAGATGATGTTAATGGATGGCCCAGTATGCACTCAGAGGTACAGTTGTGTTCAGAATAATAGCAGTGTGTTTAAAATAGTGAATAAAGCTCAAACTCCTTATAATAGCTTTTATTTTCATACACACAAATGCATTGGGAACACTGCACATTCAATTCCAAATGAAAACATGAAGAAAAATCTACCAAATCTGTGCTATTCCTTTATAGAAACTAAAGAAAAGGGAATATCAGGCTGTTCAAAATAATAGCAGTGCGGAGTTCAATTAGTGAGGTCATTCATTCTGCGTCAGTCACAGCCCTTATTTATGAAAGGAAGGCAGCAAAGGTCGTACAGGCTGGTTATGGCGCATCTCTCTCTGAAAATCACAGTAAAATGGGTCGTTCCAGACACTGTTCAGAACAGCATACTTTGATTAAAAAATTGATATTTGAGTAAAAAACATGTAAACAAGTGTAGAAAATGATAGGCTACTCAGCTAAAATGATCGCAGATGCTTTCAAATGGCAACCAAAACCTGAAAGATGTGGAAGGATACAGAAAACTACCATTTGAAAGAATTCAAAAGAATACTCATCACCTGAAAAATGTAACTCCATTAGGATGAAGGGGAAGTGAAATAAAATACGATTCGTGTCTGTGAACTTTATAAGCTTTTTGTAAGTACTGATGAAAAAGGCAGAAAGGATTTTCATTTTCAGTTGCAATACAACCTTTGTAATTTTGTTTTTTTAAAGGTAAAAGTCACAGAATGTTCCGTATTAGAGTTAACAGATTACTGGATACACGTCATTATTGTCGTAACATTCCATTAGCATTTGCTGGTATGTTTTTTAAAACATTTGTCCACATTTTTTAATCTTAAAGAGTGAACTGCAGGCTAACAAATAAGCAAAACAAAGTAACCTAGTGTTGAATTAGGAACAGAATTAGGAGTGCAGGCCTGACACTAGACTGGTGTAAAGTGTGCCATCAAACTATTTTATTATTACCACAGAGTTTATCCATTATATAGTTAAAACATACATAAGGATGAATTACACACAACAACAACAGCAGCTAAGTTATGACAAGAAAGAGGGATGCAAAGAACAGCATTACAGACTGTTAATAAAACACCCAAGAATCTTGGATGTTTTCATTGCTTTAGTGTTTTTTTCCAGGTTGACTTTCACATATCCATAGTATAAAGAAAGTGTAGGAATCGTGAAAAAATTTGACATCGAGACTTGTTTGAATCTTGATCCTTTAGACCTTCCCAAATCTGAATACAGTGATCCCTCGCTATATCGCGCTTTGCCTTTCGCGGCTTCACTCCATTGCGGATTTTATATGTAAGCATATTTAAATATATATCGCGGATTTTTCGCTGTTTCGCGGGTTTCTGCGGACAATGGGTCTTTTCATTTCTGGCACATGCTTCCTCAGTTGGTTTGCCCAGTTGATTTCATACAAGGGACGCTATTGGCAGATGGCTGAGAAGCTACCCAACTTACTTTCTCTCTCTCTCTCTTGCGCTGACGTAGGCGGGTGTGAGCAGCTGCTTCCTGAAGGACATGCTGCACGGTGCTTCGCATACTTAAAAGCCAAAAAGCCCTATTGATTTTTTTTTTGACTGCTTGCTTTGTTCTCTCTCTCCTGACGCGCACTCCTTTGAAAAGGAAGATATGTTTGCATTCTTTTAATTGTGAGACAGAACTGTCATCTCTGTCTTGTCATGGAGCACAGTTTAAACTTTTGAAAAAGAGACAAATGTTTGTTTGCAGTGTTTGAATAACGTTCCTGTCTCTCTACAACCTCCTGTGTTTCTGCGCAAATCTGTGACCCAAGCATGACAATATAAAAATAACCATATAAACATATGGTTTCTACTTCGCGGATTTTCTTATTTCGCGGGTGGCTCTGGAATGCAACCCCCACGATGGAGGAGGGATTACTGTAAACCATTTTTGAAATGTCTGTCTGTAACTTGAAAACGCTTTGCCTTTCGGTCAATGAGATTTTGTATACCTGCTTTATATCAAAAATAAGGAATCCTATCAACTTTCGGACCACATTCCAGTGACTGGAAGTAGTCCTTTAATTGGAAAAAAAAAAATCTGAAATGTGTTCAGGTAAACTGTGGATGATTCAAAACTGTTAGTAGAAATGACGAAAAATAAGTAGATATGAAATTTGACAAAAATCACGCAACAAGAAGTGATACTTTATCTGAAATTATAACCATAGTGTACTTGAAACTTTGCAAAGTATTCAGTTAGATAATTCGAATTTTGTACAAAAACTTCTAATGATAAAAAGCAAACAGATTTGTAATTTGAGAAAAATTACTCAACTGGAAGTATTTTATTTAAACAACCATCCAAATGTTTTCATGCACCCTACGGTTTTCAATAGAGTCACTTAATTGAAAGTGTATATAGATATTTAAAATGACGAGAAAAAAATTGATATGAAATTTCAGCGATTGTAACCCAATGTCTACTGTATGTACAATTCACTTGTGTCGCCCAAACTCACAAGACGTGTCGTGTCGCAATGGGCTTTAACAGGCCCTGCCTTTTGACAGCTCCCCAGTCTTGACTCTCTAAGAAGAGGACGGTCTTGTAGGGAAAAAATGGAAGAAACCTTGGGAAAGGCATTTCAAAGAGAGACCCCTTTATAGGTAGGCTGGGCGTGCAGGGGGTGTACTGGCCGTGTATCAATATGGGGGAATAAAACCATTCCCATGAGATGAGGAGTCTGTCTGCCTACAAACGACACTGCTGGGAATTTCACTGCACTCAACTCACGTGGCGTTAATCATAATCTGAAGTAGTTCATGTTGTTTTAATTCTGCTCAGTTACTTTAACAGAAGTAAAATAAAATGTTCTAAATTCTGTTCAATTTCATCATCTTTAAAAATAAGTTTGGTTTCACAGACACCACGATATAACATTAAAAACACATCACAAAAAACAACCTTATTACAAATAAATGTAATAAATAAGGCAGCAAGCACTTGCTGTAAAAACTTCGATCAAACATGTCACACATTAAATTTTAATTGACTTTTAGATTTGACTAATGACTGATTCAAGCGATGACAGTTCACTCACTTAATTCAGGTCTATAAGATTAATAGCCATTGGAATGAAGGAGGATTTGAATCTGTGGCTTGTTTTAACTTACCTATTAAGCCAATAAAACTGAACTGAATTTAACAGCTGTAAAATAAAATAATCTGCAGTACCTGAGCAGAATTTATACAGCATGAAATAGGTCAGTTTATGAAGCACACCATGTAGACAGAGGGCAGTGATATTCTTTCTTACAAGTGTAATCAACATAACACACCGCTGTTTGTCTGCAGACTCATCTCATGTCAATGGTTTTATTCACCCCTATTGATACAGAGCCAGTTTACTTTTATAACTTTAAAAAAAGAAATACAATACACTTTTTATTGAACAAATGGTACATTAAAAATTACAAAAGTGAAATATCTGTGAACAATGTTTGTCAAAAAAAAAATTACACTCAAATATAGGAGTAGAAAATGCAGTAATCATAAAGATGTATAAAAGGTAAATGCATTTAACTAGAACACAAATACAAAGAAAATGGCCAACAAGGGGGAGGTGTTAAAATCTATTAGAGATAGGGAACACAAACATATTTACAGATTTTTATCTCGGTATTAAAAAAATGTTAGCCAAGGTTTTGAACACAGTAAAAGTGAATCATTAAATTTGTCAAAAACGGAAAAATGCTACTTTAGCTTTATGAACAAGAGACTGCTCAGAGTCAAAGAGTTATTATCCAGCAATATTCCACAAAAATGTGTTCTATTTAAACTGACATTTTTCCCGATCTGTCCCTTAACATTTACTGTATCACTTTTGCTTACAAGTGTAGCTCAAGTTTGTCTACAAAAATATACAGCTAAAAAAGAAAATTGAAGGTATTAGAAAAGTAAATAAGAAGCAAATGGTCAAAGACAAACTTGCAGCTTTCAAGGTTGCTGGAGATAATAAACCTCTGGGGGTCCCAAGCCAAAGCCTGCACAGCCCACTCTGCACATCCAGGCATACATAATTGTGGCTATCTCAGTCCAGTCACAATTCCATTCCAGAACGTCTTGTGAACTTTTCTTCTCTCTGGCAACACAGGCAGTTTGAGTTGATGTAACAGACGGTGGAGATGCAGGGGGGCACCATTGTAATAAACTACAAAAAGACAACAGAGAAACACAGCATAAGTTAGTGCCCAGTGCAGATCGTATAAAGTGTACACAGTACCATTTCTAATCTATTATAACCAATGCAAGTAATTAAGAAAAAGACAAATTAGAAAAGTGGGCTTGTTGAAGTTTTTCGAATTGCTTGACATTTGTAGCCTGGCACTTCTCTACTGGCAAAGCATTCCAGAGTACAGAAACCTGCCAGTTTTTATGGTTGATCTTGAAATAAAAAGCAAAGCAACGTTTGAGAAAAGAAAATACAGGCAGGGTCTAAAGTACTCAAAGCCTTCCAATTATTGAATAGAGCCTTGAAATCAATTCTATGTGAGACAGGCAGCCAGTGTAATGAGACTGAGACAGTTTTCAGAAGAAGAAAAAAAACAAAATAGTTCAATATCTCGTGATCACTTGGAAAACACACAGCAGATCCAGACCAGAGGCTGAGAAGGAGGATTCTAGAAGTGTGGACAGGAGGGTCACCCACTACTTCAACAGGGCCCACATCTCGCCTTCCTTCTTTAACTGCTGCCCCATAACATGGCCGGACTCTTCTACTTCACTGTAACTATTAAAAACAAACACATTAGATATTCACTCACGGAGTTCAAACATTAATAAAGTGTACCCTTACTTCTTGTTCTGCCTCCTTCCTGATTCACCTGTAGATTAATTATTACCAAAATAAACCATCACAATAGATAAAGTTCTGCTTAGAGTAAAGTCCAACTAATAATAATAATTAGTGTTTTTTTTTTTTGTTGGATGTTGAAAGAACCCCAACTTAATTGTCATTTTATGTAGCATCATTTTTTGTCTTATACATTGTGCATACAGTAGACATTGTGTTACAATCTCTGTATATCTGAACTTCTAATGTGATGTGCTCAGGTGTCATTACTTATATGAAAACATCTTTGGTTTTCTCTCCTGCCTTAGTTTTGCTTTAAATTTAAAATGAAGTCAGGGTTCTTTCAAAATTCAACAACAAAGCACAGTAACTTAAGAAAATAAATGTTATATTGCAAAACGGAACAACATCCCTGTTTAGTGACTGCTGGGACTGAAGCTCCTCAGTCTCTGTGTTTGTGAGGATTCACACTCTGAGGCTCTCCTGTCTAAAATTAAATAACCCGTGTTAGTTCATGGACAGAGTGAGCAGACATACAGGACAGTATTCAAGGCAGCAAAATATTACAGATCAAGTAATAAATATGGGGAGTCTTTGCAGGAATTGTGCACAAACTACTTCTGAAACTGAAAGCCTCAGTAGTCTTACCTGTAGAAATAGCAAATCTAACATGAACAACATATCATCCTGAATTGGAAATCTTAAAAGCAGAAGAAAAGGACATATAGTTGTGTCTCAGAATTTGGATACACTGGCATCTGTTCAGCCAGTTGGAAGGCTGGTTACCACCGGGCATCCTGTAGGGTCAAAAAAAAAAATACAATGAAGGGGCATTGTACTTATAACTGCAGCAATAAGAAAAGTTATTTCTAAGGAGCAAGCCTTCTCCATTATATTCAGTTAAATGTGTGTGTGTGTGTGTGTGTGTGCGTGTGTGTGTGTGTGTGTGTGTGTGTGTGCTCCTTCTAAACCAACAGCTTAAATGAGAAGCTAATGACACGTGACAACAGCAGGTGCCCAGCCTGTCACTTTGCCACATCAGACGCACACCACAATACTCTGATGGCTTTGGATATAAATTTTAAATTTGCCCGTTTTCTACCATACAATTTTTTCCACCAAACATGGTTAAAGAAATCCATTTCAAAATTATGAGTAAATTGTAGCCAACTAACAAATTAATTCTTAAGTATGACATTAATATGTCCCCAAAATGTACAAATGAAGGTAAATCCCCTATCACATTTCTTTTACTTCTGCTCCTATTCTAAAATGTTTTATAAAGATTTATTTCTGTTACGGTCTTGAATGACAAAACAAGATCTCACTCTTTAAGTCTTGTTCTTCTTCTGTATACAATTTTGAAGACTAAATGTTAGAAAATGCAGTAACTGTGGTTTCCTTGCTTCATAAAATTTCCTATTCATAAGTGTAAAGGTCAGAACGTTAGACCCTCTGTTACATCTTTCTGTATGGACTTTAATATGATAGAAATAGCTTTTAAAAAGGTAAACACACTAAAATAATTAAAACGTGTAAGATTCTGATCTGCTTCATTAACAATTTCTAATGCTATTCTCTGCATCTCCCTTTCTTGCAATAACTTAGCTGTTGCTACTCTTGTATGTAATTTAGCCTTCATCAATATATCTTTGTTAACTTTATTATGGATATACTCTTGTATTGACGTAATCTGATATCAACAAAATAAAAAATACCGATGGCTTTGGAGGGCACACTTTACACCCGTCGAGTGTCAGATGTGCTCTCCTAATTCTATTCCATATTCAACACCTCAATTATATTGTTTTGCTTAATTATTAGCATGCCGTTTACTCTAAGATGAAAAATGCAAACAAATATTAAAAGGAACACACCACCAAATACTAATAGGGTGTTACAAAATAAATTAAATGCATCCATTAATCCAAATACAGAAAATGCTGCGACTGTCACATTTAAACCTCGAGATTATGAATGTCATATTGGAACTAAAAATGAAAATCCTTATTGACTTTTTCATCAATACGATGTACTTATAAAAAGCTGTACGTATCCATTATAAAGTTCACAGACATACGTCGCATTTCATTTCGCTCCATCTTCATTTGAATGGAGTTCAAATTTTCAGGCGACAAATATTCTTCCAAGACGTTATGTAGAGAAAAGCCAAGCAAAATGACACCTTTTATTGGCTAACTAAAAAGATTGCAATATGCAAGCTTTTGAGGCAACTCATCTTGCCTGAAAAAGGGGCCTGAGTACATCTCGCCTATCCTAAACATTATCAGTAGTTCATTATTGTATAGCACAGTACCTGATGCACTAAAAGTGTCAGTCATTAAACCATTACTTAAAAAGTCAGACCTTGACCCACATATACTAAATAATTATAGGCCTATTTCAAATTTACCGTTTCTCTCTAAAATACTAGAAAAAGTAGTCGCCAGTCAGCTTCAGACACACCTTACGTATTACAATTTATTTGAGAAATTCCAGTCTGGTTTTCGCACTGGTCATAGTACAGAAACGGCACTAACACGGGTTGTAAATGACATTCTGATATCCTCTGATGAAGGACACTCCACTGTAATTATGTTGTTGGACTTAAGTGCAGCATTTGACACCATCGACCATTCTATTTTACTGCACAGGCTAGAAAATGATGTTGGGCTTACAGGCACCGTGCTCGCTTGGTTTAGTTCTTACTTATCAAATCGATTCCAATTTGTACAGAAATGTGCTGACAGTACTCCATCATTATACACAGAAGTTCAATATGGTGTCCCGCAGGGCTCAGTACTCAGACCTTTACTGTTTTCACATTACATGCTTCCACTGGGATCTCTCATTAGGAAACATAATGTTAATTTTCACTCGTATGCAGATGACACCCAGTTATACCTTTCATTTAAATCAAATGAAGTTTCTCCAATGTTGTCTTTATTTAGTTGTGTTAGCGAATTAAAGGAGTGGATGAATGAGAACTACTTGTCTTTAAATACAGATAAAACAGAGATGTTAATTGTTGGAGGGAATGATGCTGATCACAACAATATTTTGTCATCATTTAACTCAGTTCGAATCCCAGTCAATTTTACTGAATCAGCCCGCAATCTAGGAGTTATCTTTGACTTTAGCATGTCATTTAAAGCGCATATTACAAAGTTGTCCAAAACATGTTTCTTCCATCTTAAAAATGTTAGGAAATTAAGGCGCTTTTTAAATAAACAGGATTCTGAGAAACTAATTCATGCATTTATTTCTAGTAGGATTGACTACTGCAATGCGGTGTTCACTGGATGTTCAAACTGTTCTTTATACAGCCTCCAGTTAATCCAAAATGCGGCTGCAGGAATTATTACAAGAAGAAGAAAATACGAACACATAACTCCAGTTCTTAAATCCTTACACTGGCTCCCGGTTAAGTTTAGGGCAGATTTCAAAATCCTTCTTTTAACGTTTAAAGCATTAAATGGCTGAGGTCAAGCTTACTTGTCTGCACTTATCATGACTTACAAACCTGAGCGCACATTAAGATCTCAAGATGCTGGTCTGCTTATGATTCCAAGGATTAATAAAATAACAATGGGAGGTCGAGCTTTTAGTTACAGGGCCCCTAAACTGTGGAATGGTCTGCCTGCTACTATAAGAGATGCCCCTTCAGTCTCAGCTTTTAAATCCCGGCTGAAGACTCACTACTTCAGTTTAGCACACCCTGACTAGAGCTGCTGATTAACTGTACAGACTGCATCTCTGTTGTTAGTCATTAGCACTTAAACATAAGTAACATGACAGTTATAATTGTATACTAACCCTCACTTATTCTGTTTTTGTTCTCGGTACTCAAATGTGGCACTTGGTGCCATGGCCCACCTGCCAAGTTGTTTTGCCTGCCTAAGTAAAAGTCATCCCAGATGGAGGATCGCAGGAATCGTGGGAAAGAGGGGTCCTTTCATCGGATTGGCTGGCCCAACACTGTTTCAGCCGTGGAATGGCCAAATGGGGGAGGCAGCTTGAAGGATGAGGTCTCTAGGACTCTACACAAATCCAAATCTTATTATGGGATATATCATCTACTGTTAAATTCTGCTCTGTACTTCTAAAAATTTATAATTTTTATTTCTTACTATATTGAGGAATTGTTCTGTTCTGTGTACTGCATTGTATTGTATTGACTCCCTTCTTTTGACACCCACTGCACGCCCAACCTACCAGGAAAGGGGTCTCTCTTTGAACTGCCTTTCCTGAGGTTTCTTCCATTTTTTCCCTACAAGGTTTTTTTAGGAGTTTTTCCTTGTCTTCTTAGAGAGTCAAGGCTGGGGGGCTGTCAAGAGGCAGGGCCTGTTAAAGTCCATTGTGGCACTTCCTGTGTGATTTTGGGCTATACAAAAATAAACTGTAATGTATTGAAGAAGGGGCCTGAGTTGCCTCGAAAGCTTGCATATTGTGATCTTTTTAGTTAGCCAATAAAAGGGGTCATTTTGCTTGGCTTTTCTCTACATTCATAATGGCTAACACGGTACAACACCATAGTATTCCAAGACGTTATAAAATTCAAAAGTTGTCATCTTTTCCAGTAAGAAGTTCATTTATAGATGGAGATAAACGTCAACACACGTTTTACGTGTCTTGTAAAAAATTAGATATGCGAAGAACAAATCGGGAAGTGCCGTGAAATGAATTTTAAATAAACAGAGAGCGCGAGACAAATCGGATGGGGAGTCATGTCGCAAAGTAAAAAAAACTCAGATCGGGCAGGGGAACGCGGCTCGGGTTATCTTTGTGCGCATGCGCGCGCAGATCGGGTAGTGACAGGGCTGTCGCTGCCTGATCTGCAGTGCCTACCCGATTTGCGCTCATATGTGCAGAGCTTTACTATTACGACCCTGCACGATCTGCGTTTTTTTTACTTTGCGACATGAGTCCCCATCCGATTTGTCTCGCGCACGCGCTCTGTGCTTAATTAAAATTCATTTCACGACGCTGCCCAATTTGTTCTGCGCATGTCGAATGTTTTACGACACACGAGAAAAAAAGTTACCGTGGGATTTTAATTTCTCGGTCAGAACTTCCGCCATTCGAGTGAGAAGGAGAAAGAAGAACGCCATAAAGAATAGGAGCATATTTAATTTTTCTCCAGTAAAAAGAATATTTTTCACTTCTTGAAAAAAATGAAGATTTTTCAATTTTACAACGACTTCAAAGAATATCTTTTACAAGAATAATTTAGCAACAATTTAACGGTCAGAGAGCGGAGTGAAATACGACGTGTGTCCGTGAATTTTATGATTAAAGGTACTGTATGTAATGTTTATTGAATGCTTTTCAGTTTTTGAGAATACAGTATATACTGTAATACAGTATAATCTAGATATATTTAGGATTATCTGACGTTTTGTTTAATAATTGGAATATTACAAAATTTACTGTTTTAAATAGGCTGGTGATTTCAATGAACGCGCATGAATATTTTGAAATATGCAAAACTTTTAATAAATTGTGTTATTAAAAAAACTGCTCAGGTGGACTTTCCTGTTATTTACTGATTTATACTTGATTAATGGATTAGTAGGTTTTCTCTTTTGGGAAAATGAAAATCTGAACTGCCTAGATGTACAGTATCTCAGATCAGGTGTCTAAATTTTACAGTTCTTTTAAAGAGAGAAGTAAATTGGTATCCACTAACGAATGTTAAAATGTGTTTTTTCTTATGCAACTCCCCAACATTAGAGCACAATATCGTAGTCTGTGTGTGAATCCTCGCAATCCCACTAACTGTTGTGTTTTTCTCGTTCTATGAGTTTCAATAGAAACAAAACCAGGCTGTTTCATTTGCAAAATAAAGCACACATTCTTAGGGGTATTCTGCTTTGTTACTCGGTAATTGGTGTATGCCTTCACTTATAATGTGATGTGGTCATATTTCAGTTACATGCAAGCAACTTTTGTATTCTGTTCTTTCTTAATTTTGGATAGTCCATCATCCATGCCCTGGCTGCTCTACAGGGTGTATCAGGACAGGAGGCAGAAGACTTATTTCTTGGTGGCCCAGAATACAGTATCAGGTAAAAATCAAGTCTATGAATGTTTGAAGTAAGTGTTTAAATATTTCTTGTTTATTATTTTTATATTTTACTTGCCTTAGTGAAGTGGAAGAATTTAACCGAAAGACAGGGCAGCAATTAAAGAAGGAGGGAATGCTGTGATATCTGTTGGAATAGAAGATGATGCTACTGCCCAGTGCTTCCAGAATCCTTCATTTGAGTCTTGGGTCTGAATCTACTGCGTCACTGCCAAGTATTCTGGGGTAATGTGTCTTGTTTTGTTTACATTTTGTTTTTCTTCATATTCCAAGCTCATTTACTTGACCTTAGCTTTAATAAAATGGATGGCTGTCTCTTTCACAATTGATTTTAAAGTACTATACTATTCATTACATAAAAAGCTCTGAACAATTTAGTCCCTTCCTGTATTTGGTACTGTCTCTCCCCCAACACTCCTCAGTGTAATCTTTAATCCACAACCACTAATTTGCTTATGAAAGAACTGGTGAAGAAGCTTGCACATGTATACCAAAAATATAGAATGCCGGCTATAAATGAAAAACCTTTCAAATACTTTTACAACTCCATTTTTAAACTTCACCTCTGCTTAATTCCCACTTCTATCAGTTTATGATTTCCTTCTGGTTTATGAATGGAACTTTTTTTTGCTGTTTTCTTTTTTTTGTCCGGTGATGCCCTTTGCCATGCACCCTGGTCAAGTCTTGTGCAACTGACTGTGGTGCTGAAGAGAGAAGATTTCTGAAGACCCTCTTGAAGTGGAGCTGCAATTGGATTAACACCACAACAGTATGCTGGCTGAGAATGTCCACAGGGGCCTGGGGAGGCTGTGACCTTGTGACCCTGAGACGTTGTTTTGTCAATCATCCTGACCAACTTGACCTTTATGTGTTCTTCAACAGGGCCATCTGACCAGCAGATATATTTAAGGAGAAGGACCTTTCAATTTTCCTCTTGTGTACTTTTTAATTGTATATATATTTTTTCGTTTTCATAAAGTTATATTTGTTAAGCAGTTTAGCAGTTTGGGCTTTATTAGTATTAAAATATGTTAGAGAAGTTATTTGTGGAATAATTTTAATGATCAAAATAGCAAAACAATGTAACTAAGTTTTCTGTGCTGTGGGTAAAATATGTTAAAGCTATCTGGTGATTTTTTACTTTTTTTTTTTTGTACATTTGACAAATTTTTTTTTTAGGTGCATTGTTCTCACATTGCTCACTTTTGTTGTTCTCATAACATTTATTCAATAAAATTTGCATGAAAAGTGTATTTCCTTTTTCATTATTCAGTTATTAACTCGCATTTAAGACACTATATGGGTGAATAAAAGCCATTTAAATTTGAGTACACGACGGGCAATAGAATCACAGAAGATGGTGCTGGGGTTGTGCTTTATGTGGTTAGACATGAAATGAAGATTTCTTTTTCTTGAAAAGGACTGTTTATGCAATCCACTACTATCACCGCAACAAAGTTTTGTAAACCATGATGGCCTATGACATGTGTATTTCATTAATAATAATATGTAAAGTTATTTTTAAAGAGTTTTTCCAGGGATGAAAAGTGCATCAACAGTTCATTTTTACATATATACACACTTATTTTGACTAACTGCATGAAAGCCTGGTACAACAGCTGCACCAAACCTGCCAAAAAATCCCAGTAGTGGATCATAAAAACATCACAAGACGTTCAATGGAACTGAACTGCCATCACTTGATCATCGATACAAGATTCCCTGTGTAAGAAGAGCTGAACACATCATCAAGGAGAACACTCATCTTGGACAGAACTTGTCTGAGCTTCTCCCATCTGGCAGGCATTTCAGATATATAAATGCAAAGAATTATTATTATTATTATTATTATCAATCTGTATGCTACAAATAGACAAAAAAAAAAAACTTGTTTCCAACTGCTATAAACTTATTGAACTCGTATATCTCCTCAATCTGAAATCGTTTTCGTTGATCATGTACAATTACCGTAGATAATGTGTAATCTATACTGCTGTGCATATAGGCAATAATAATCCATCCTGGTTACTTTAACATTATATATGGCATCTTGCCAATATTTTGAACATATTTTGTATGATTACTCAGTTTATAGTTCACACTTTATTTATTTATTGTATTGTTATATATCTGAACTATTTCACATTGGAATTTAAATGCAACGTGAAGTTGACACGAGTAATTTCGTTGCGTTACTCAACGACAATAAAGTACTTGAATACATCTATTTTTAAAACTGTCATTTATTTTTCATATGTAGACTATAATAACATATGCAATGGTTAAATACTTCTTTGTACAATGGGAACTGAAAAAAGAAGTGCTATGTAAACTAAACGAAGCGATCTCGGTGATAAACAATTAACGTTTATAACGAAGAGTACAACAAGCTTAATTCAGCCGTGAAAACAGAACGTACCATGAATATTTAATAATATTATCATTATGGTCAACTACTACGGCATTTAAACGAAAATACTGTTGTGTATCGACATGCGCAGTTGAGAGCGATCCGTGCCGTAAAACGAAATGTTTAGTATATATTTTTTTTATTAGTAAGCGAACGCGGAGTGTGTTATTGTATACGTATTGAACGAAAACGTCATCGCTCACTTTACGGTGCTGCCCAATCTGTTTAACGCATGCATGAACACGGCACGCTAGGCTTTCAATACGCCTGCGCGCGCAAATCTGGTAGGCACGCAGATCGGGTAATAGATAGATAGATAGATAGATAGATAGATAGATAGATAGATAGATAGATAGATAGATAGATAGATAGATAGATAGATAGATAGATAGATAGATAGATAGATTAATCCCAGGGGGAAATTCACATATTCCAGCAGCAAAAAATATTAAATTAAAGAGTAATAAAAAATGCAGGTAAAAAAAAACAAAAAAAAAAACAGACAATAACTTGAATAATGTTCAACGTTTACCCCCCCCAGGTGGAATTGAAGAGTCGCATAGTTTGGGGGAGGAATGATCTTCTCAGTCTGTCAGTGGAGCAGGACAGTGACAGCAGTCTGTCGCTGAAACAGCTCCTCTGTCTGGAGATGACACTGTTTAATGGATGTAGTGGATTCTCCATAATTGATAGGAGCCTGCTGAGCGCCCTTCACTCTGCCACAGATGTTAAACTGTCCAGCTCTATGCCAACAATAGAGCCTGTCTTCCTCACCAGTTTGTCCAGGCGTGAGGCATCCTTCTTCTTAATGCTGCCTCCCCAGCACACCACTGCGTAGAAGAGGGCACTCGCCACAACCATCTGATAAAACATCTGCAGCATCTTACTGCAGATGTTGAAGGATGCCAGTCTTCTAAGGAAGTACAGGCGGCTCTGTCCTTTCTTGCACAGAGAATCAGTATTGGCAGTCCAGTCTAATTTATCGTCCAGCTGCACTCCTAGGTATTTATAGGTCTGCACCCTCTGCACACAGTCACCTCTGATGATCACGGGGTCCATGAGGGGCCTGTATCTCCTAAAATCCACCACCAGTTCCTTGGTTTTGCTGGTGTTCAGTTGTAGGTGGTTTAAGTCGCACCATTTAACAAAGTCCTTGATGAGGTTTCTATACTCCTCCTCCTGCCCACTCCTGATGCAGCCCACGATAGCAGTGTCGTCAGCAAACTTTTGCACGTGGCAGGACTCCGAGTTATATTGGAAGTCCGATGTATATAGGCTGAACAGGACCGGAGAAAGTACAGTCCCCTGCGGCGCTCCTGTGTTGCTGACCACAATGTCAGATCTGCAATTCCCGAGACGCACATACTGAGGTCTGTTTGTAAGATAGTCCACGATCCATGCCATCAGGTATGACTCTACTCCCATCTCTGTCAACTTGTTCCTAAGGAGCAGAGGTTGGATGGTGTTGAAGGCGCTAGAGAAGTCTAGAAACATAATTCTTACAGCGCCACTGCCTCTGTCCAAGTGGGAGAGGGATCGATGTAGCATATAGATGATGGCATCTTCCGCTCCCACCTTCTCCTGGTATGCGAACTGCAGAGGGTCGAGGGCGTGTTGGACCTGTGGCCTCAGGTGTTGAAGCAGCAGCCGCTCCATGGTCTTCATCACATGTGATGTTAGAGCGACAGGCCGGAAGTCATTCAGCTCACCAGGACGTGATACCTTTGGGACTGGGGTGATGCAAGATGTTTTCCAAAGCCTCGGGACTTTCCCCTGTTCCAGGCTCAGGTTGAAGATGCGCTGTAGAGGACCCCCCAGCTCTGATGCACAGACCTTCAGCAGTCGTGGCGATACTCCATCTGGACCTGCTGCTTTGCTGGCACGAAGTTTCCTCAGCTCTCTGCTCACTTGCGCTGCTGTAATTGTGGGTGGGGATGTCTCTCCTATGTTGGTATCAGCAGAAGGATGAATAGAGAGTGCAGTACTCCGAGGTGAGAGTGGGTTAGGGTGGTCAAACCTGTTAAAGAAGATGTTCATTTGATTTGCTCTTTTCATGTCTCTCTCGATGGTGGCACCCCGCTTCGAGCTGCAGCCAGTGATGATCTTCATCCCATCCCACACTTCCTTCATGCTGTTGTTCTGCAACTTCTGCTCCAGCTTTCTCCTGTACTGCTCCTTCGCCGCCCTGAGCTGGACTCGGAGTTCCTTCTGCACGCGCTTGAGCTCATGCTGATCACCGTCTTTAAAGGCCCTTTTCTTCTGGTTCAAAAGGCCCTTGATGTCACTTGTAATCCATGGCTTGTTGTTAGCATAGCAGCGTACAGTTCTTACTGGAACTAAAGTGTCCATACAGAAGTTGATGTAGTCAGTAGTGCAGTCAACAACCTCCTCAATGTTCTCACTATGTGATCCCTGCAGGATATCCCACTCTGTAGTTCCAAAACATTGTCTCAGAGCATTCTCAGCCTCTGGGGTCCACTTCCTGAATGATCGTGTGGTTACAGGTAGGACTCTCACTTTTGGTTTGTAGTGAGGCTGAAGCAGAACCAGGTTATGATCTCCTTTCCCAAGCGCAGGCAGTGGGGTGGCGCTGTATGCGTCTTTAACGTTTGCATACAGTAAATCAATAGTCTTATTTCCCCGGGTGTTGCAGTCCACATACTGGGAGAATGCAGGTAATGTTTTGTCTAGCGTCACATGGTTAAAGTCTCCAGCGATTAGCACAAGTGCCTCGGGGTGCTGCGTTTGTAACTTAGCAACAGCAGAATGGATGATGTCACTCGCTATCTCCACGTCCGCCCGAGGAGGAATATACACGATGACAACAATGACTTGTCCAAACTCTCTGGGCAAGTAATAGGGACGCAGACTTACGGCCAACAGTTCGATGTTCCTTTAGCAAGTGGAGATTTTGACTTTAACATGTCCAGAGTTACACCACCGTGTATTAACATAGAGAGCGAGTCCTCCTCCTTTGTGCTTCCCACAGGTACTTGCATCTCTGTCCGCTCTAACTGTGCTAAACCCGGGTAGCTCCACATTAGCATCTGGGATGGTGTTATTTAGCCACGTTTCGCAGAAACACAACAAACTGCATTCTCTGTAGGTTCTGACATTTTTCACCAGCACAGCCAGTTTGTCGATCTTATTTGAGATTGAGTTCACATTCCCCAGAATCACAGAAGGCACCGAAGGCTTAAAACGCCACTTTCTCGCAAGCTGCTTCATTTTTAGCTTAGTGCCGGCTCTGCTGCCACGATACCGCCTTCTTACCTCGTCAGGTAAATAGGGAACCACACCGGCACTGGCATTTGTTCTCAGCGCTTGAAGTTGAGTACTTGAATAGGCGAGTCTCGGCGTGTAAAAATCCATGCCCACGTTGTAAAAGTAAGTGTGTCCAGGGAAGGAATCCACATAAAATAAAGTGGTAGGAGTGATCAATAAATAAAAATAGAAAAATAAAAGTAGAAAAAAATACACATACATATACAGTCATACACGGAGCTGCTGAAAAGGCTGCCACTCTCTGCGGCGCCGGATGTCTATGACAAGGGTCTCACGTTTAATAAAACCCATAAACGACAATATGCACGACAAATACTCACGGCAAAGTCCAGAGGACAAACCAAAATAGCAGCAACTGATGAACTGATGAAGAATGAAGAGTGGAAAATTCTGACAACAATCCAATATGAAGAATATTAAATTTTATCCTACCATCTCTATCACTGAAGTTGCCACCAAATCCGTTCACTCACACGAAACAGGCGGGCACGAGACAGACCACATATCCAACCAGAAACAGTAATTCAAGACAAACTGAAGGTAATGCAACAGGTGAAACGGTTACGATGATCCAGTGATTTGCCTGCTTCCTACATTTGAAGAGCCCGCCTTCTTCCCAGCAGCCCTCACGTCCACAAAGTCGTCGGAACTGACGTCATTGCAGTCTCAGGACGGAGATTGCCGAAAATGGCTTTCGGAAGGTTTCGGCGGGTCATATACCCGTTCAAAAATTACAGCTGGCGACCATTTACTGTGATTAGTAATGACGGAAAGATCCTGGCATCTGTTTTTGCACAAAGACTGATAACAAACCTTCACTCAGTTATTGACGAGTCCCAGTCAGGCGTTATAAAAGGAAGACATATGTGCCACAATATTCGATTAGTGTTAGTCTTATAGAGTACAGCGACCTTATTGACCAGGATGGCTCTGTTTTATTTTTTAGACTTTTTTGGAAGCTTTGCATACAGTTGAACATTCTTTTATTTTATCAAGTTGCTTGGCTTTGGTGATTTTTTTTCAAAAAGTATTAAGGTCGTTATATAATTAACTTAACAGTTCTGTTCAATTAGCTCATGGGACTTCCTAAAGATTTAATATTAGCAGAGGAATTCGACAGAGATGTCCCATTAGCCCCATGTTGTTCTGACTACACATAGTAAAAGAGATGATTTTCAGGGTATTCGAATACAGGACCGGGAAATGAAATGTTCACAGTTAGCTGATGATACAACAACACTTTTTAAAGGAATCAATCAGAAACTGAAGGAGCAATTCAATGTTTAAAGTTATTTTCTGCTGTATGTGGTCGCTCCTTAAAAATCAGCAAGTCTGAATTAAAGGCTCTGGGGAAATGTGATAGACTCTCCATTCGCAATATCCCTGTTAAAGATGTCATCACCTACCTTGGTATTAAGATTTCTAAAGATTCAAATGTTAGAAATGATGTACATTTTTCAAATATTACACACATTTTTGAGAAAAGACTTGATTCTTGGTAGTTGAGAGACCTTTCTTTAAATGGCCAAATACTTCTATCTAAGTCTGAAGGTTTAGCACGACTAATCAAAGCTTCCCTTGTCTTGGATGTACCAATTGAGTCTAAACGTTTAATTTCATCTGGAGGAATAAACCCCATGACCTTAGAAAAAATACGATTTGTCGTCCACTGGCAGAAGGGGGCTTAAATACTTTAAATCAATGAATGCAAAATTATCCTAAAAAACAATTAAGGATAGTGTGTGGTATATAATTGCTAATCTTGTATTTCAAAAGGCTGGTGACATTAAATTTCTACTTAAATGCAATTTTGATGTTAGTAAAATTCCTTTGAAACTTGCTAGTGTCCGTCAACAGGCTCTCCTTACAGCATCACTTAGGGTTAACTCCCCCCCCCCCCCCCCATTAGATGTACTATTTGGAACAATACATCAATTAAAATTAGAAATCAACTTTGTTTTTGAAAATTGGGTTAAAATTGTATAATTTGGGTAAAACTATGAAATGATAACAATGATTTGTAAGGAGTTGATCATAATATTTATGTTAATCCTGATGAATATCACTCTGCAATAAAGGCTGTTTACTCCGAGAGAAATGTCGACTCTTTCAAGAGCTGATAGTAAAACTGCAGTAGAAATGTCGAAAGACTTTACAGCCAGAATTAAAGCACAGGGAAAAGATACGTACGAGGTGTGATACATGGAGTCCTCCTTTTGAAGATCAAGATGAACACACTCTCGCGATTACTGCATACTACAATTCTTCATTTGGAAAGATACCCAGTAAGTACTACAAAGTTAAAGAGATCACAAAATTCACCAAAGAAATCCTGTAAACACTTGACTATTGAAGATAAAAGCACTTTACTGTAAAAAATAAATCTTGCATGTGTGAAATATCGCGCCCTGCCCGGGGTTTGTTCCTGCCTTGCGCCCTGTGTTGGCTGGGATTGGTTCCAGCAGACCCCGTGACCCTGATAGGATATAGCGGGTTGGATAATGAATGACTGACCCTTTTAATTGATTATTTCATTCTAATTCAATAAAAAATTACGAATAATGTTAACTTATTACTTTTCTTAAAATGTAAACATTTTTTATAACTTATTCTAAGTAAAAAAAACTACACTGTGAATAGAAGACATTTAAGTTAAG
Source organism: Erpetoichthys calabaricus (assembly GCF_900747795.2). Classification (NCBI taxonomy): domain Eukaryota; kingdom Metazoa; phylum Chordata; class Cladistia; order Polypteriformes; family Polypteridae; genus Erpetoichthys; species Erpetoichthys calabaricus. The sequence continues at coordinate 331,849,831 of NC_041397.2, forward strand.
ATAAATGTAATGACGCTGCACTTCCTCTCACATCAATTTCTTGGTCTTTACAACAACGCATTCAGCTGTAACTTTTATCCATAATAAGAGCTATTTTACTCCAAATGTGTAAGTATAAAGCATATTAATTCTGTAATGAATAATAACTAGTATTTAATTTCGTACAGTTACAGACGTAAGCAGTTCTTGTTTTCACGAAACCTTTTCCTTCATGTGGGAAGCATGGCGAGCAAGGCAGCCTCTTTTTAACAATCTACCTTGTTGGTTTGCTTTAAAAAGTAAGCACATTTCTCGGATAGTTACGTATGTTCATATTTTTTTATTGTTGAAAACTACTATTTTACACAGAAAAAGAAGATGACACTTTGAGATAAGTTTGAGAACGAGATGGCGTTTGTCCTGTAAACAACATAAAAAGACGTTTGCCTAACCGTCACGGTATTATTTGACCTCGTATTTATTTCTTGTTCTGCACAGGTCATGTATTTTCTGGTTCATTTTTAACACTGTGATTTATTTAGCCATGTTACTATTGTGATTTCCTACATCCAACTTCATTTCATGATTTTCGCTATCCTATACTGAAAAGCGGTGGAAAAGGCGGCCATTCATTTAACGGGATATGCTGGCGTAAATACAGAAGTGTGCGAAGAGCGCCATCTGCCGCAGGACTTCACTCTGTCACCCTCTACGTCTCCTTCCCGTTTACCTCTCATTCCTCCGACATCACTTGATGGAGAGATACTCTGTGTGTAAGTTTAAAAAGACAAAAAAGGAAATTTGCACTGACATTTGGATGTCAGTAATTCAGTAAAAGTTATCCTCAGACATGTGATTTAATTTTCAAATGTTTACCTTTAGGGCGGCACGGTGGCACAGTGGGTAGCACTGCTACCTCACAGTTGGGAGATCTGGGGACCTGGGTTCGCTTCCCGGGTCCTCCCTGCGTGGAGTTTGCATGTTCTTCCCGTGTCTGCGTGGGTTTCCTTCCAAAGACATGCTATTTAGGTGGATTGGCGATTCTAAACTGGCCGTGGCGTGTGCTTTGTGTGTGTCCTGCGGTGGGTTGGCACCCTGCCCGGGATTGGCTCCTGCCTTGTGCCCTGTTTTGTCTGGGATTGGCTCCAGCAGACCCCCGTGGATTCAGCGGGTTGGAAAATGGATGGATGGATGTTTACCTTTAAAAATATAACTCCGTTGTTGTGACTATCTGTGTATGTTCAAATAAATAAAGATATATGGAATTTTAGCATTTATTTGTTATACAGTCATTACTGTCCCGCGTTGCATTATTGCTAAATTTTTTTAATAATTCAAATGAAAATCGGAGTAAGATAAAAAATACTTTACCGCTACTTATATTTAATCAAACTCATTTATTTTAGGTAAATTTGAGCAAATTAATAAGTTAAGTTTACTCAATAGTGCAGTATATTAAATCTACTGAAAAATAGTGCTTGTAATTTGTTGCCTTATTTTTTTAAATACTTTTAACGCATTACTTTTTACAGTGGATATTCCTGAGACTGTTCGGCATTTGTTCTGGTGATGTCCTCTTGTCCAGTCTTGTGTTAAAAAAAGAAACTAATGTGGATATTATTTTTCAAGAAATAGATATTATGTTAAACTACAGCCCCACTGTAAACAACACCAACATGTCAGAATATAATTATTATATACGTACACAAGATGAAGTGGTTTGGAACTTTTGAACATTTTCCAGTGGATGTTGGGGTACATCTACAAACGATCAGAAATTGTAAAAATATGAAAGGACTTTCTCTCTCTTCGGATCATTTAAACGTTCTTCATACTCTGCGTCTGCTGTATTTTTAGTCTGCACCCCTAAATGTCGTGTATGAAGCTGACCTGCTCGTACTGCATATTTGTATTGTTAGTATGACTAAAATAAAAAGAGAACTTTCAGAAATGAATGAATAAAAATCCGAAGGAAAGGCAGGCCGTGGAGCCGAACAATAGGCGTGTGGTGAAGTCAGGAGGGTTTCTGCCATCGCAGAGCACACTAAACAATGCGATCATTTCTGTGAAACTGCACGCTATTAACGTTTACCTTGTGCTCGGTCTGTGCATGGGGACCACTTAACACGGCGTTTCATTGACAACAGTTTTCGTTTCCATTCATGAACACAATAATAATATTACAATTACAATGTTTACGGCACGTTAGAGTTAAGGAAAGAGAAATGTGATTACACTTTTAAAAATGTACGATTCATATGTGCAATATTGTTTGAAATCAATTTAAAATGAATTTTTTTTCCAATCTAATATTTTTAAACATACTAAACAATGACACTACATATTCTACACTGCACTATCTATTAATTGCCTTATTTAGAACTTGTCTAGTTTTTGTCACTTACTGTTATAAACGACGGACCGCCAAACAAACAATAAAAAGACTAGTAATAACACAATGTATTAATATAGCGCCTTTCTTGTGCACTTAATTCAGAAAGAACAACAGGACACATGTAACATTGGCTACAAATAATATCTAAACTGTTATACTCACCAGACAGACAGACACTTCCAGGTGTAGACGTTCATATATATATATATATATATATATAAGATATAAATAAATAAATGTATCCATCTCTATCTAAACACACACAGACACACACTTCGTGTCAAGACCTTAGAATAACAGGCTGCATGTCGCTGGGACTCACGGTTTTAGACTCCTGACCTTCACACGTTTTCACTCTTCATTTCTCAGACGTTTACAATCCTTTGCCGTTCATTTTGGTCCCATATACTTACCGGCTGTATTTTCAGTTGAAACAATCCAAGTGTTATTGAAAACGCGACTCTTAATACAAGATAAGTGAGGCCCTTATTGTTGTAGACTACCTTCGTAAGTGAACAGCAAATCGTCCATCAGGATGCTCAGTTTCCAAGCTCGTTTATCTTGTGGATTCCCGGCGAGCCCAGCGGAGTGCACGCCATTTGGAGACTGCGCTGCATCTCACAAGTGGAGGCTCTCATTCGAGTTGTGTTAAGACCTCAGTTGATTTTGCAGCACCATTGAAACAAAACACTCTCACTACCGAAAAGAACATTTTAGTAATAATTATTTGGGTAAAAACTGTGCGACCGTTTCACAAAATATTTACAATTAGTAATAATGATGGGTCAGTTGAACTGAAAGAAAGAATAAACAGGGAGTATACTGAAGTTGAAGCATTAAAACTGCAGTCATCAAAAAATTATTTAAAATGTCAATATTTATATTAGATATCTCTAAATGGTTTTCTGATCCTTGAAGTTTTTTTTTGGGTGGTTTGAGCTGTCTAATGTATAACCTCAGTTATAAAAGCCCAAAGTAGAACTTAACTAACAATTCAAACAGGATCATTTTTATCTGTCCTCCCTGTTCCTTTTATTTTGCTGGTGCAGTTGCTCTGAATTGTTACCGTTACTTAACTTGACTTGAACCGCCTCATTAAGATGACAACTCGTCTTTCCCCTTCACCCTTTGTACTTGCTGCCTTCATGTGCAGTTCACATCCCCGAAATGCTGCTGTCTGCTCCCCTCCACGATCCCAACATTTCACTCGTGTTTCTCCTTCACAACATCATTCCCACAATCCTGTTCGCCTGCGTATCTACCGCATCGCAGCAGTGTGAGCAGAATTCTGACAATTAGAGCGTCGCGGTCAGGGTGGAGTAAGTATCTTCACATTAAAAGAAAGACAATCTCAATGAACTTCAGCTAAGGTGTCTCCTTCAAGTCTCAAGATGACCGACGTGCTTTCGCTTCTCATCGCTTTCTTCTTCCTTATAAGCCAGTTTTAAACGTACAGACCAGAAGTACTTTCTCACCTTTAACATTCTTCTTTAACTCATTATCTCCAAATTCCAAACTCCATGAATAATCCCTCTTTTAGGAAACCTGCTTTACTGTATTTTTTCCTGTATATTTGAGTTTTCACGCCTTACTTTTCATCTTTACAACAAATTGCAATTTCTCCACATGTTTTACTGCACGTGTATCACCGATGTTATCATAGTCGCTATTTTAATTGGGTTTATGCTATTAAGTCCTTTATCTTTTGAGACTGACTTAATTGTAAATGTGATTCTATCTGATTCACTTGATCCTCTCCTTTCTTCTCGGTGTAGTTTAGCAGTTGGTCTCCTTTCTTGCCATTAAGGACTTTCTTCATTCTCATCTTCATTGTTCAGTACATATAACGGTGTATTTGTTGATAAAGTTTTGCTAGAAATTCATCCTTTCGACATTTTTTTCCGAGCACCACTTACCAGCTCCACCTAGGAGCCCCAAAGCGGGTTTATGAGATGGAGACTTTTTAATCCTCATTTTCCAATCGAGGCTGAGTGGATTCCACGAACGGCAAGTGTTTCTAACGAGCCCAAGACGGGCTGAGGCAAACCGCAATGTCCGCTCAGAGTGCGATACCATCAATCAGCGCTAAACAAAAGCACAGGGCCGCGTTGGGGTTTGGGGGTGCAAGATCAGCCGATTGAGGACCTGTGGCTTTCAGCGTCAAACTGTGGCGTCGCTCGAGTTCGTGCCGCCCGGGAGGGGCTTCACTGTGCCAACATATCCGAATAAGTGAACCAATTTAAATAGAAAATTAAAATGACGTATCGAGAGAAATGAAGAGAATGTTTGCAGATTTATTCATACATAGAGAAACGGCAGTCATTTGATGAGCCGAGCCCTAATTATTAGTTTAATTTAATTATGCTGCGAAAACCTGAAGCGGTGTAGCGTACAAGTGACAGGTGGGGGGGATGTTTTCATTCGGATTGATAACGAAACGAATTTATAAATTGTAAAGTAGTTGTTTATCTTCCTATAAATAATTATCGGTGTTGTGTTTATTTTTGTTAATTCCTCATAAATTTCAACTGCTGTGTCTGATGCCGTCACAGAAGAACAGTCTGAAAATTATTTTGGAAGTACAAAAATCAGAGAAATGTCCTTTTTTCATTCATGTGTGATATTTTTCCGTACCCTGCTTCTTACACACGAATTGTACTGCGACCCAACCCCCACAAAAAAGAACCCTATGCCACTGTGTTGCTATGAATGATTTATTATGGGACACCTTGGAAAGTGTAAGTGTTTTAAAATCGAGAACATGTAAAAGTGTCGGTCTCTGCCTCAGTTAATCGAGAAATGAGCTATCATAAAAAAGAAACGCGTCGGCTAGAAAGAAAATGAGTGAGACGGCGTGGCGAATCCATAGCTGAGCAATGCCCACACTGTAAAAAATGTGAGTGTAAATTTTACAATAAATTACTGGCTACTAGTTGCATTACTTTCACAGTATTTTACTGTATCATATTACAGTGCATTACAATCACATTACCATACCACACTGTGACTTCACAGTAAAGTGGGCAACAAAATTACTGTGACGTAGCAATATGCTGCTGTTGAATTACAGGAATTGACCATTTCCAATTTACATTAATCTACTTTATTTTTACATACCAACTGTAACAGTAATGGAACTCAGTAGCCAGTCATTTACTGTAAATTTACAGTTGCAATAACAATATTAAATACTACAAAGGACTTTAAAACAACCTTGATCGCCCATCCTATTCACCTAATTCCCCCAATTTACATCAAGTTGAGTTCTGAAGGTCCCTAAAGCCCCCTTGTCCACTGCTTAAAGAACTCACTCTCCTTATTATAAAGACTGATTTTAAAAAATACCGTTCTTTTCGGTGTATATGTATGTACGTATATTTAAGCGTTCGGCCGGACAACGACCCATTACACAGCTGTCCATTTAAAACGGGTCAAAGGGCACACATTTGCTAAAAGAACTCACTCTCCTTATTAAAAAGACTGATTTTAAAAAATACGCGTTCAGACCGGTCGTCGACCCATGGCGCCGCTTGCCGTTAATACTGAAAGATGACTCCGAATATCGCAGAAAGACAAAACGGTGCGTCTTCGATATCTGATTAGAACAATGTTTTCTATTTATTTATTTTTTATGGAAATGACTAAATGAAATATAATTAGTTAAAACACTCTATTCTCCCGAGAGTCCCTGCAATCAAGATCATGGTACGTCATATTATTGATTATTATATGCTTTAGACGCAAGTATGCTTTAAAGAACTTATGGCTGAATCCTTAAATTTTATTCTTAGGTCAATATTTCCACCGATCTATTACTGGTATTACTGGTAAGTCCTTTTTTTTTTAAAAAAAAAATGCGAGTAGAAATACTAATAGAAATACTGCAACTGTGTTTTCATTCATTTCGCTAAACGAAATGTAATTACTTTAATACAGACTAGTCGCCCGAAAGTCCGTATGATTTTATACATATCAAGGGTATTGTTGAATAATTGGGTAAATGATTATTATAATATGTTCCTGCTGTATTTATGAGATTATATCTTAATACACAGGGAGCCTGAGACCGGGCTGTTTGTTTTTATTAACGTCTTTAGATTTTATAAAGTTTGTATCTGTCTTGGTGTAGGGATTGCGCGTGCGTTTTGTTAAAGAGTACTTTGTATGCAAAGCGTAAGCGGACGTCTGTGTAAAGTGTTTCGGATTGTTACAAATAGCAGATAATGTGCGAGAGTCTGTCTATCCATCGTAAAAATAGAATTTTTATATTTAAATACTTCTATCTATCCATCTGAACTGGTCATGAAAGGGGTTGACGAGGATTAAAATGTCCAGGGGATTAATTAAGCGCATGAACAGTGTGTGTGGTTATTTGTGTAGAAGGACGGATGTATAATGGAAAATTTATTGTGACACATTAATAAAGGTTGTTTTAAAAACGATCATCTATCTGTCTACTCTATTATATATAAAAAGGCTTGTGTGCCTTTAATGCGCTGAAGGATGGTCACGTGAAAACCGTGGCGTGTGCAGTGAGCGTGTGAGTTTGTGAGATGTACTTCGTGAAAGCCGGAGCTACTGGAGCCGCTAGACAAAGTTTAAGTTTGTGCGTTGTTGACCAAATGGAAGTTCTTATGTACATGTTTAGAAGTTAAGAGTTAAACGTTAGAGGGAAAACTGCCCTGAATTAGTAGTTAATATTTTACGTTACGTACTGTTTATTATTAGGCTGTTACCGTAAATCCCATTAATACCATCCAGTAAAGTAGAGGATGTACTCTGTTTAATGTAGATTCAGCCTGTAAATTACTGGGATATTGCATTAAATCTTTAAGAGATCCATCCATCCATTTTCCAACCCGCTGAATCCGAACACAGGGTCACGGGGGTCGGCTGGAGCCAATCCCAGCCAACACAGGGCACAAGACAGGGAACCAATCCCGGGCAGGGTGCCAACCCACCGCAGGACACACACAAACACACCCACACACCAAGCACACACTAGGGCCAATTTAGCATCGCCAATCCACCTAACCTGCATGTCTTTGGACTGTGGGAGGAAACCAGAGCGCCCGGAGGAAACCCACACAGACACGGGGAGAACATGCAAACTCCACGCAGGGAGGACCCGGGAAGCGAACACAGGTCCCCAGGTCTCCCAACTGCGGGGCAGCAGCGCTACCCACTGCGCCACCGTGCCTCCCCACATTGATATTGATATTGTAATTGCAAACACCTTACGTTGAAAGTGTGAAGCTATAGTGCCACCTATTGGACATTTGTATATTGCATAGTGAGATAACATTAGACCACGGGTGTCGAACTCCAGTCCTGGAGGGCCTCAGTGGCTGCAGGTTTTCATTCTAACCATCTTCTTAATTAGGGACCCGTTTTTGATGCTAATTAACTTCTTTAGCATTCATTTTAATTCACTTGACTCAGACCCCTTAGTATTTTCTTTTTCCTTAATTAGCAGCCAAACAATAGTGAGACACAAAACAAGCCGCCACATGAGCAGCTCACTTGTGCCCATCACACAATATTTGAAAATAAAGAAAAGTAAAGGTTGTAAGGCTGATCTCTCAGGTCACCAAAACATTTTGATGGTGTTCTTAGAAAAAACAGAAAAATCAACAGTTTTGGAAATGTCTGCTGTGGCAGAATGAGAGCAGCAACAGGCCATGAAATTAGATAATGAGTTGAATTAACAGCAAGAATCGGCTTGTCATTAAGAAACTGGTTGGAGTGAAATTGGTTGGAGTTTGAAGCCCCAGTTTAGCTGGTCATCTGTTGGCTCGTTTCATGTCTCAATTCTGTTTGGCTGTCATTTAATGAAGAAAGGAATACATTCAGAGGGCCAAATCCTTAAAAACAGGGCTATTAAAATGAAGGGAAAACAAATTTAATTAGCAGTGGAAACCGGTCACTGATTAGGAAAAGGGTCTGAATGAAAACCTGCAGCCACTGCGGCCCTCCAGGACTGGAGTTTGACACCCCTGCATTAGAACATTAGAACACTTGAGACGAGAACAGGACATTCAGCCCAACAAAGCTCGCCAGTCCTCTCCACTTATTTTTTGCAATAAAACATCAAGTCGAGTTTTGAAAGTCCCTAACGTCTTACTGTCTACCACACTACTTAGTCGCTTATTCCAAGTTTCTATTGTTCTTTGTGTAAAGAAAAACTTCCTGTTTGTGTGAAATTTACTGTTAACAAGTCTCCAACTGTGTCCCCGTGTTCTTGATGAACTCATTTTAGAATAACAGTCTTGATCCACTGGACTAATTCCCTTCATAATTTTAAACACTTCAATCATGTCACCTCTTAATCTTCTTTTGCTTAAACTGTAAAGGCTCAGCTCTTTTAATCTTTCCTCATAATTCAACCCCTGTAGCCCTGAATCAGCCCAGTCGCTCTTCTCTGGACCTTTACTAGCACTACTATGTCCATTTTGTAGCCTGGAGACCAAAACTGCACACAGTACTCCAGATGAGGCCTCACCAGTGTGTTATAAAGCCTGAGCCTTGGACCTCCTGTGACTTGTACTCCACACATCAAGGCGCTATATAACCTGACATTCTGTGAGCCTTCTTAATGGCTTCTGAACACTGACTGGAAGTCGATAGCTTAGAGTCCACTATGACTCCTAAATCCTCCTCATAAAGCAGACTCTCGATTTTCTTACCGCCCATCGTGTATTCAAACCTCACATTTTTACTTCCTATGTGGAATTCTTTACATTTACTGACATTAAATTTCATCTCCACAAATCTGCCCAAGCCTGTATGCTGTCCAAGTCCTTCTGTGATGATATAATGGATTCCAAATTATCTGCTAATCCTCCTATCTTGGTATCATCGCAAACTTAACCAGCTTGTTACTTATATTCCTATCTAAATCATTTATATATATTAAAAATAGCAGTGGCCCTAGCACTGCCCCCTGCTGGTCACCACTCTTAACATCGGCCAGTTCTGATGAGGTTCCTCTCACCATCACCCTCTGCTTCCTGTGTCTGAGCCAATTCTGCACCCATCTACAAACATCACCCTGAACTGCCACATCTTTTAATTTGATGCCTACCCTCTCATGTGGCAGCTTATCAAATGCTTTCTGAAAGTCCAGATAAATAATCTCATCTGCTCCACTTTGATTGTATCCTTTTGTTACCTCCTCATAGAATTCCAGCATGTTAGTCAAACATGACCTCCCTCTTCTGACCCCATGCTGATTGTTCCTAATAAGTCCTGTCCTTGCCAGGTGTTGCTCAATCTTATCCTTAATAATTCTTTCCATTAATTTTCCTGTGATGTTTCATGTTAAGCTTACTGGCCTATAGTTGCTCTGATCTGCCCTGTCACCCTTTTTATATAATAGGATGACATTTGCCATTTTCTAGTCCTTCGGAATCTGTCCAGTGACAGTGACATCCTAAATATGTGTCAAGTGTTTATATCTGTACTTGCTAGCCTCCTTAAGAACTCGAGGGTAAATATTATCTGTCCCATGTGATTTGTTTGATTTCAGCTTATTTAATCTGAGCAGCACTTCTCCCTCTACAATTTCCAAATCCTTCAGTACCTCCTTAGTAGTCCCTGTTACCACTCTGAGGTTATCCACTTGCTGACTTGTAAACACCTCAGAAAAATGTAAGTTTAGGGTATCCGCTATTTCACTGTCTGTATCTTTTAATCCCCTTTACTATTTCTGATGCACTTGACCTCCTCCTTGACTGTTCTTTTACTACTAAAATACTGAAAGAATCTCTTAGGGTCGTCTTTCGCCTTATCTGATCTGTTCATCTCCAATTGTCTTTTAGCCTTCCTGATATCCTTCTTAATGGTTGTCCTCATGTTCTCATACGCTCTACGATTCACTTTGCAGTCATTAGTCTTATATGTCTTATAAAGCAGTTTTTTCCTTTGCAACTTCTTTTTTAAATCTTTATTAATCCTCCGTGGAGTTTTTTTTAGTTTCCTATTAAAATTCCAAATTTAGGTCTGTATCTGTCCTGCATTACGTGTAAAACATTTTTAAACATGTCTGTCCGCTCCTCGACTGTCTCCACACTTAAAAGCTTATCCCAGTGTATCCTACTTAGACTTTGTCACATCTGCTCAGAATTAGCCTACCAAAGTTCAACTTAACAATTTTAGTCTTTACATCTGCACTGTTACAAAACACTGAGAATTGTATTACGTTATGGTCACGTGACCCTAGTGGTCCAATCACCTCGACACCCTCAATTCTATCCTGGTTATTACTAAATACTAAATCCAGACAGGCTTCACCCCGTGTTGGCTCTTTAACATGCTGTGTTAGAAAACAGTCACCGATTACTTCTAAAAACTCCTGCTCTTGTGCTCCTCCATCTGTAATGTTATCCCAGTTAATACTTGGATAATTAAAGTCCCCCATGACTATAATATCTCCCTGTAAACTTGCCTTTTTGATATTACTAACCAGATGTGTGTTGAAGTTACTGTCTGAATTGGGTGGTCTATGACACACTCCTACAATAAGACCTCTTTCCCTAATGTTTTCCAGGTGAAGCCACACGTCCTCACTAAGATGGGCTCATCATCCAACTGAAGGAGACTTACATTTAAATCCTGTTTGGCAGAAACAGCAACCTCACCTCCTTTTCTGTTCTGTCTGTCCTTCCTAAAAATGTGTATCCCTCTATGTTACACTCCTCCCCATCTTTGTTATTTAGCCAGGTTTCCATTATTGCTGTAATATCATATTTTGCTGTAATAACTCCAACTCACTTACCTTATTTTTACTTCTAGCATTAAGACAAACTATTTTTAGTGTGTTACTCCTTCTACATTTAAATGTTGGCTTAGAATTTACATTACTATGCATTTTTATTTCTACACCATTGTTTGTTCTTCCATGTATAGATCTAAACCTGGCCTGTCCTAAACTCCCTGCCCCCCCATGTACAGTATACAGTATATGTACTAAATGTCTTATTTTGTGGTTTGCCTGTTAGAACCACACACACCTACTCACCTACCTGTACAGTTGTTCTACTTCATGTGAATTTCTAGCATTTCAACATTAAAGCAATGTTCCTGAAATGGTTGGATTAGTTCCTGTGTTCTAACCGACACACCACAGCGACTACAGCGTATTGCAAGTCTGTCGTCTCAAATTCCTTCATAATATCTATCTTATCATATAGGTAGATGTTGCAAACCATTTATTTGCGCGCTTCAGCGACACCCAGCCAGAGCTGCTGTAAGACTCACGGTGGTGAGAGGGTTACCCTTGAAACTAATATCAGATCATTGTGTTTGAGCTTCAGCGTGCACTGATGTGGTTTTAAAGAGCACATGCATTTTGTTTTCTAGACGACAACCCTTTACAATCTGAAACAGCTTCTCAAAGGGCTTCCCCTGATCTGTCCAATCACAGTAAGTGTCATTTCAAGCTTCAGTTTATCGAAGAAACATAGGTTGTATACATAACGTCAGATTTTGTGAAAAGATGTCTTTAACTAAGATGTCCAAACTTTATTTCCAGATCCCAGTCCACTGGGTGTTTTATCGCAAGTGCTGAACTGAACAGAAAATCAGTGAACCTACCAGAACTGGCAGAACCCACAGACTGCACAATCACCGCCAGCCTCTGAGAGCAGCTTTCAGCATTCTCCTCTACCCTCTGAGTTCAGCCTTCATTCGAGTCTCCTGCATTCTCCTCTGCTATCACCGACGCCCTCTGATTGCAGCCGCCGTTCATCCTTCCTGCAATCCCCTTTGCCATCAACGCCTCACTCCGACTACAGGCCTCAGCGAAGAATTTGTCATTCACCTCGATATTCCCATCATCAGTACAACGAGCGGAACCACCAAAGAAAGACTGGAGTGGGCGCAGGTGGCTGCCGACCTTCATCAGGTTACTGGTTTGAATTGTAGAATCAGACATTTCCAGACCCGAATTGAGGTTATATATGATACATATGTATGCTTTTTACATGGTTCTGACCCAAGATTAAAGGATAGGTTTTATATTCCTTTTTTCATTAAAATAACATTGACTGCAAATTGTTATACTCTGTGTTCATAACTGCAACCTTTGATTAAATTTAGGTCAAGCCTGAAAACAGGTATAGCGGCAACACCAGCGGCAGCAGTGGCATCGACAACGACCGTGAACATCCTGGAGGGGCTAAAGGCAGGAAAAGACCACATTGGAGAATAATATGGAGCAGTTTTATTCTGAGTTCAGGGCCATGATTGCTTTTGGATAAAAGCTGTTTTTAAGGCGGTTTCTCCTGGTTTTCATTGCTCTGTATGTCTTGCCCGATGGTAAAAGCTGGAAGAGACAATGACCGGGATGTGATGAATCCTGTGAAATGTCTATTGCTTTTTTGCAGCATCGGGAGGTGTAGATTTGTTCCAGAGTGGGGAGGGTACAACCAATTGTTCTCTCCGCTGTCCTGACGACCCTGTGGAGCGCTTTCTTTTCTGAGGAAGTGCAGCTGCCGTACCACACACACAGTCCGTACGTGAGCACACTCTCGATGGAACAGTGATAAAAAGCAAGGAGCAGATTTTTGGGGAGATGGTTCTTTCTGAGAATTCTCAGATAATACAGTCTCTGCTGCGCCTTCTTCAGCAGGTCCTTGGTGTTGGTGCTCCAGGTCAGGTCATCCTCCAGCTCAATGCCCAGAAACCTGAACACCAGGACCCTCTCCACACAGGCCCCACCAATGATGAGTGGCTGGATGTCAGTTTTGTTTTTTCTAAAGTCAATAACAAGCTCCTTCGTTTTTTTGGTGTTGAGGAGCAGGTTGTTGACTGTGCACCACTCTGACAGCCGCTCCACCTCGTCCCTGTATGCCAGCTCACCCTTCTTGCCCAAGATGAGTCCGACCACCGTTGTGTCATCCGCGAACTTTATAATCTTGTTGCTTTGGTGAGTGGGGACACAGTCATATGTGTAGAGGGTGTAGAGGAGTGGGCTGAGCACACAACCCTGCGGCGTCCCGGTGTTGAGGCTGAGAGCAGTGGATGTGTGGAGACCCAGCCTGACCTTCTGGGAGTGACCAGACAGGAAGTCCAGTATCCAACTGCAGGTGAGTGATGGAAGTCCCAGATCTGCCAGTTTGGATACCAGTCGTTGTGGGAGGATGGTGTTAAATGTCAAGCTGAAGTCTACAAAGAGCAGTCTGGCATAACTCCCCTGCTGCTCCAGGTGGGTCAGGGCAGCATGAAGGGCGGTGGCCACAGCATCCTCCGTGGATCTCTTTGCTTTGTAAGCAAATTGAAATGGGTCCAGGTCTGCTGGCAGGCAGACAATGATGTGACTCCGCACCAGTTTCTCAAAGCACTTCATGAAGACAGATGTGAGTGCCACTGGGCGGAAATCATTCAGATTGTTTGTGATGGATATTTTTGGTAGCGGAACAATGATTGAGGACTTGAGGCAGGATGGGACAGTGGCCTGGGACAGGGACTGTTTGAAAATCCTAGTGAAGATTCCAGCCAGTTGATCTGCACAGTCTTTCAGCACCCATCCAGCCACACCATCGGGTCCTGCAGCCTTCCTCGGGTTCACCTTCCTCATCACCCGCCTCACCTCACACTCTTCCACTGTGAGTATATTGCTGTTGTGAACAGGCTGCTGTGATGGAGCTGCTGTTGGTGTCACCTCAAAGCGGGCAAAGAAGATGTTCAGCTCCCATGCCAGAGATGCGTCTCCCTCAGCAGCCAAAGAGTTGCTGGATTTGTAGGTGGTGATGTGCTGGACACCCTGCCACACCTTCCTGGTGTTGTTGCTCCTCAGATGGTCCTCTATCCTCCTTCTGTATGCTGCCTTGGCCTCTCGGATGCCTCTCTTCTGGTTCGCTCTGGCTACACTGTAAAGAGCCCCATCCCCAGATCTGAAAGCAGTATTCCTAGCTTTTAGCAGACTCTGGACATCACTCGTCATCCAGGGCTTCCTGTTAGGATAAATCCTTATGCGTCTGTCCCTGGTGACGTTGTCCGTGCAGAACCTGATATAATCCAGGACTGCCGTATTGTGGTTCTCCAAGTCTTGGTGATAGAAAACCTCCCAATCGGTTCTCTGGAAGCAGTCCTGTAACTGTTGGGAGGCCTCCTCGGGCCATATGGTAACAGACCTGGTCATAGTGGGAGCTTATTTCCTGAGGGGAGTATATGCAGGGATTAGAAGCAAGGACGTGTGATCAGACTGGCCAAGGTGTGCTAGGGGTTTAGCCCTATAGACCTGTCTGATGTTTGTGTACAACTTGTCCAGTGTTTTTACTCCCCTGGTTGCACACTTTATGTGTTGATGGAATTTGGGGAGAACTGCTTTCAGATCTGCATGATTGAAGTCCCCAGAAATGATGTGAACATCCTCAGGATACTTGCTCTGTTTACTGCTGATGGTGTCATGCAAAAGCCCCAGAGCCGAGTTAGCATTAGCATCTGGTGCTATGTACACAGCAGTTAGCAGTATAGCATTGAATTCACGGGGGAGGTATATGGGTCTGCATTTAATTGTCATAAACTCCACGTCTGGAGAGCAGTGTCTGGTGACTATGGTGGAATTTGTGCACCAGCTATTGTTCACATAAATGCACAGCCCCCCCTCCTCTCTTCTTACCGTTGCGCTCTGTCCTGTCTTGCCGGTGTGCTGTGTGGCCTGCAATCTCGATCGCCGTGTCCGGTATGAGTGGATTAAGCCACGTCTCCGTGACCAGCAGGATGCAGCAGTCCCTGATGATCTTTTCCATTGCAATCCGCAGCTGCCACTCGTCCAGTTTGTTTGCCAGAGACCTCACATTTGAGGAGAAAATGCTTGGAAGCGGTGGTTTGTGTGGCTGATTCCTTAGCCTCACTAGCACACCGCCTCGGCACCCCCTCTTTTGTTTACGTTCTTTGTGCCGCCGGCAGCTCCTCGTAGCTGGGATTGTAATCCACGGAGAGCCCGGTGTTCGTGCAATGTCATCCGGAATGTTGTGGACGCGGTGAAACTCGGATGTCAAGCAACTCTCGCTCCGTAAGCCGATAGATAAAATATCCTGCCAGCTCTACGTGTATTTATCCAGGCAGGGTAGAAAAACCAAAATCTGAGTCGGAGAGCACACAGCCACAGCGTCTAAGCGCGCCGCCATTTCTTACAAGCTTGTGTTCTATTGCACGAAGAAGCGTTTCAGTTTACTTAAGCTGTATACAGTCAACTGTAATTTTTTATTTTTAAAGAATTGTTAGAAATCACTCGCGGTTTTACAAATTTATGAAATTTGCTGTCTTCATATATAAAACAACAGCTCATTACTGTATAGCCTTTAAGTTCAAAGTGTTGTTCATAAGCGTTTTGTCGTGCTGCTGGTGATAGTCCACAGAAAAGCTGAAATTACCAGCGTCCACCACGTATCTTAGTGACTTCAGTTTCCTTTCCTAATAATGCCCTTTGAGTATATGACATCGTATTCATTTCTTAAGTACAGCCTCGTTATTCACCGTTTCACTGCGTCTATAGTGAGCTAGACTTTGACTTTTTTGTAATGACGTTTCTCCTTCTTTCGTAAGCAGGATATCATTTCCAATGAATTATATTTGTTGCATAGACTTGACGCGAGTCTTCTTTTAAAAGTTCAACAACTTTATTTCGAACAACAATGACAAATGAATCTTCTAACAGTTGGTAAATATTAAGACACAGTCAAAGTCTGTATTGCTCCATTTCATTATGCCTGCCAAAACTCAACCCCCTCACATCCGGAATCACACAACACATATCACGCATGCGCACATGAACTCTCACTGAAACACATGAAATTAACAATGGTGCATTTACAAATATTCAAAAATAAAACTACTCTCGTTTAAATTAAAAGGTCCACTTACATTACGGCTCTTACATAAACTTATTCCTTCTTTATTTATTGTAGCGGGATCTACCACTCTCCTAAACACAGACACAGCAGTCAGGTGGGGTCATGACCAGGTTAGTGGCCAAGTAATACTGTTCCTGGCATTAATAATATTCCTGGCATCACCCATTGACTACAGGCACTTATCGCCCGACTGCAATCTTTTCGGAGTTGCTTCAGCAATGGATAAACAGTCTTCCACAGACGAGGTGATTGCGTTTTGGGACCCTCTTTGGCATGTGGTCCCATTGGCAGAGTTCCAAAAGAGTTTAGAAACCTCACACACAGACCTGGCTTTGTCTACACCAGTGGGGTCTAAGTGACTGTCCAGTCTGGGCTTGGCCAGACGGGAGAGAACATCAGCATTGGTATGTGCAGCCTGGGACAGTGGCAAACATCAAAAGTCTGTAAACTAATAGACCACCGAGTGAGCCGGACGTTCATATCCTTCTGTTTGTTCAGCCATTGCAGTGGTGCATGTTCAGTCACCAGGGTAAACTGTCATCCACAGAGAAACGTGATGATGTGTTCTTCACCCTCGAAACATTGTGAGAGCACCGCTCCTAGACCGAAAGCATTGGCATCTGTTTGCAAAATAAATTCCTTCGAAAAGTCTGGACTGTGCAGAACCAGGAACGATGATAAAGTGGCTTTTAGGTCCGTGAAAGGTCTCTCGCAGGACTTGATCTAGACAACACTACGATTCTTCCAGCTCTTTGTCAAGTCAGTGAGGGGGGCAGCCCGATGTGCAAAATTGGGAATGAACAGCCAGTTGTACCCCACAAGCCCAAGGAAGGCACAAACCTGCCTCTGTGTTCGGGATGAGTATATGCAAGCACCTCCCCCACCTTGTCCGTTTGGGGTTTGAAGAAACTCTTCCCCATGGAATATCGCAGGTAATAGGTTTCCGACATACACAACAACTCCTCCAACCGTAAACTGTCCAGCACCTCCCGAAGGTGGAAGAGATGAGATTCCCCATCATTTTTGAAAATGACTACATCATCAAGATTGGCACCCACGTATGTGGAATGGGGACACAGGATCTGGTCCATCATTCGCTGAAAGTTAAATGGTGCACCATGGAGACCAAACTGGTGCACCGTAAATTTAAACAACCCGTCCGGAGTGGCGAATGCGGTTTTCTCGCAACTAGACTCCTCCAAGGAGACCTGCCCATATCCCTTTGCGAGGTCTAGGGGAGAGACATATGAAGCCTGCCCAAGCTTTTCCAACAGCTCGTCCACATCGGGTATGCATCAAACTTGGAAATCTTACTCAAAATCCTAAAATCAATACAGAAACAAACCGTACGGCTTTGAGACAAGTACAATTGGACTTTGTCATTTGTTTTTACTCAGCCGAATAATGCCTTATTGAAGCATCTGTTGGATTTCCTGGTGTATCACTTTCCTTTTTGACTCTGGTAGGCAATACAGGGGCACCTGGATAGTAACGCTGGGCTGAGTGACAATCTTGTGTTCTGCAATCTTCTTCTGGCTGGGCCCTACCAAGACGACATCCAAGTTCTCCCGATCAGCGAAATTAATTCCGCTTTCTGAGTGTCGTTTAAATCATCTCCAATGGCGACTTCAGTCTGGGAGACGGCTGCAGCCGTGATCAGGACTTCATGACAGTTGTGCCGTTCCTTTAAAATATTAATACGCAAAATTTGTACATGATTCCATCGTCCAAGAATTCTGACTTTATAATTCACTGGGGACATACGCTGTTCTCTCTCTGCCGGCCCTTGTAATTCGGGCTGAAATTTATGGTGATTGGACTGGATCAACACCAGCACACAATCCACTTTCTTAAACTTGTGGAGTTTGCTCATCTTGTCCTAATTACATTTGTGTGCCTCTTGCTTGTGCTACTGATGTTCCACCACAATAGAGGACAATCTGGCAATCTGCTCTTGTAGTGAAATGACACGGTCAGCAAACCTCTCCCTCCAGGGTGTCTCATGAGTCCCCGTCGATTCTTCCCAAAAATTGTCCAAGCCTCTGCAGGGTCAACTGCCAAATAAAAGTTTGAAAGGGCTCAGTCCAGGAGGCCCCACAAGCCTCCATTGAGATGATAGATAAAGTATCTATCTATCTATCTATCTATCTATCTATCTATCTATCTATCTATCTATCTATCAATCATCTCAATGGAGGAAAGACACTATCGTATCCCCAGAAGTTAGATCGTCATGGTCCACCCGACAAATCATCTGTTTTACTGTTTTATTAAGTTGTTCAGTCCGGCCATTCTTCTGCAGATGATAAACCATGGAGTGTAACTGCTTAATTCTGAAGCTTTCACATAGCTGCTTCATGATGCAAGACATAAAGGCTGTGCCCAGATCAGTGAGAATCTCGCGAGGGATACCAGTTTGTGTGGCCGTATCTGCGAGTGTTTTGCAGTAGTTTGGGCGTCTGCCCATCGTAGCACAGCCTCTTCTGGGTACTGTATCTTGTGGCACAATTGATTAACACGAGCATATACTGAAAGCCACTTTTACTCCTGGGAAGCAGGCCAACAATATCTAATCCTGCCCTCTCAAAGGGGACATCTAAAGTAGGCATCAGTATAAGGGGTGCCCTAGCAGATCTGTGAGCGGAAACTATTTGATAGTTGGGACAGGCCTTACAAAATTGCTCTACATCCCAGCCCATAGTCACCCAATAAAAGTGGTTTGAAATGCGTTCCCTCATCTTTTCTGCACATAGGTGACCCCCCAAAATGTAACTGTGAGCAATTTTTAAAACCTTCTCTCCCTGTGGTCACCTGGTATTACCAAGTGCTCGATACATCCATCGCCCATGCAAGCAGAAATCAACCGATACAGAAAACCATCCTTAAGTAATAATAGTGGTATTTTAAAATTCGGGTCCCCTCTCTCCCTTCAAATAATAAGATTAATTTGTAAAATGGGCTTGTCTGAATGCAAAATCCATGTTGTTATCGGCTCGTTGTAGGCGAGCAAACTCCATCTGGATGGCAGTCTCTGCCTTATCTGTGTCCGATGCAGCATCACACTTACCTTTTTGTCCAGGCCCTCTGTCCCGGGTTTTCACTTGAGGATTTGTCCCCACCTCGCTGGACAGCTCCGGTTCAATTTCAGACCCGTTTCCTTAACTGACATTGTTTGTAGCGAATCCCTCTCTGTCCATTACGTAGGAAAGTCCTCTGCAGGGAAGGGGACATTCCTTTATCCTATTGGGAGTGGCCAGGGTGAGGTGTCTGACATGGCAATCCAAACCTTAAAGTTCTTCCCTTTAAACTGCAATGGGAGTAAAATAGTCTCGTATGTTTTAATGTCCCCAGGAACGCAGTGGATGTCCGCTTTGTCTATGGTCGTATATGGGGTCTGCCAGAGCAAGTCACGGCAAACTATGCAGAGGTCACTACCAGAGTCTAACAGTGCTCAGTTTTCTCATCCGGCCAACATAATAGAGACCTTAAAGTTGTCCTCCTTTAACATCTTGGGGGAAACTTGTGAGCCGCATACCTGGGCCAGGCCGATAGCCATTGTTTGTGCAGGTGGGAGGTGGCAGATGTCCCAGTTGATCACAGCAAAAGCAACAGCGTTCAGTCTGCACTATGGTGTTTTCTACATGTGACGCTGGCGACCCTGAAGGTCTGTGCTGGTTTGATTGAAATGTTATATTATAAAGATATGGAAGAAGATGATCCACTGTGGAGACCCCTAATGGGAGCAGCCAAAAGAAGAAGAAGATATATATAGAGATAGATATATATCTTATATACAGTGTCTCATAAAAGTGAGTACAGCCCTCACATTTTTGTAGATATTTTATTCTGTCTGATCATGGGACAACACTGAAGATATAACCCTTTGATCCAATGTAAAGTAGTCCGTGTACAGCTTGTATAACCGTGTAAATCTGATGTCCTCTCAAAATAACTCGGCACACAACCATTAATGTCTAAACCACTGGCAACAAAAGTGAGTACAGCCCTAAGTGACAAATGTCCAAATTGTGCCCAATTAGCCATTTTCGCTCCCCAGTGTCATGTGACTCGTTCGTGTTACAAGGTCTCAGGTGTGTTAAACTTGGTGTTACCGCTCTCACACTCTCTCATACTGGTCACTGGAAGTTCAACATGGCACCTCATGGCAAAGAACTTTCTGAGGATCTGAATAAAACAATTGTTGCTCTCTATAAAGATGGCCTCGGCTATAAGACGATTGCCAACACCCTGAAACTGAGCTGCAGCACGCTGGCCAAGACCATACAGGGACCGGTGTAACAGGACAGGTTCCACTCAGAACAGGCCTCGCCATGGTCGACCAATGAAGTTCAGTGCCCGTGCTCAGCGTCACATCCAGAGGTTGTCTTTTGAAAATAAACGTATGAGTGCTGCCAGCATTGCTGCAGGTGTCAGCCTGTCAGTGCTCAGACCGTATGCCCGCCACACACTGCATCAAATTGGTCTGCATGGCTGTCGTCCCAGAAGGAAGCCTCTTCTAAAGATGATGCACAAGAAAGCCCACAAACAGTTTGCTGAAGACAATCAGACTAAGGACATGGATTACTGGAACCATGTCCTGTGGTCTGATGAGACCAAGATAAACTTGTTTGGTTCAGATGGTGTCAAGCGTGTGTGGTGGCAACCAGGCAAGGAGTACATAGACAAGTGTGTCTTGCCTACAGTCAAGCATAGAGGTGGGAGTGTCATGGTTTGGGGTTGCATGAGTGCTGCTGGCACTGGGGAGCTACAGTTCATTTAGGGAGCCATGAATGCCAACATGTACTGTGACCTACTGAAGCACAGCATGATCTCCTCCCTTCTGAAACTGGGCCGCAGGGCAGTATGCCAACATGATAATGACCCCAAATATACCTCCAAGACAACCACTGAGGGTAAAGGTGCTGGACTGGCCAAGCATGTCTCCAGACCTAAACCCTATTGAGCATCTGTGGGGCATCCTTAAACGGAACGTGGAGGAGCGCCAGGTCTGTAACATCCACCAGCTCCATGATGTTGTCATGGAGGAGTGGAAGAGGATTCCAGAGGCAACCTGTGAAGCTCTAGTGAACTCCATGGCAGTGCTGTAAAATAATGGTGGGCGGCCACACAAAATATTGACACTTTGGTCACAATTTGGACATTTGTCACTTAGGGGTGTACTCACTTTTGTTGCCAGCGGTTTAGACATTAATGGCTGTGTGTTGTTATTTTGAGGGGACAACAGATTGACACGGTTATACAAGCTGTACGCTGACTACTTTACATTGGATCAAAGTGTCATATCTTCAGTGTTCTCTCATGAAAAGATAGAATAAAATATTTACAAAACTGTGAGGGTGTTCTTACTTTTGTGAGATACTGTAAATATATATCTTCTTCTTCTTTCGGCTGCTCCCATTAGGGGGTCACCACAGCAGATCATCTTCTTCCATCTCTTTCTGTCCTCTTCATCTTGCTCTGTTACACCCATCACCTGCATGTCCTCTCTCACCACATCCATAAACCTTCTCTTAGGCCTTCCTCTTTTCCTCTTCACTGGCAGCTCTATCCTTAGGACCCTTCTCCCAGTATACCCCTCATCTCTCCTCTGCACATGTCCAAACCAATGCAATCTCGCCTCTCTGACTTTGTCTCCCAAACGTCCAACTTGAGCTGATTCCCTAATGTCCTCATTTCTAATCCTGTACATCCTCATGACACCCAATGCAGATCTTCACATCTTTAACTCTGCTACCTCCAGCTCTGTCTCCTGCTTTCTGGTCAGTGCCACCGTCTCCAACATATATAAAATAGATGGTCTCACTACTGTCCTGTAGATCTTCCCTTTCATTCCTGCTGATATCCGTCTGTCACAAATCACTCCTGACACTCTTCTCCACCCACTCCACCCTGCCTGCACTCTCTTTTTCACTTCTCTTCCACAATCCCCATTACTCTGTATTTGAACTCCTCCACCTTCCCCAGCTCTACTTCTTGGATCGTCACCATTCCACTGACCTCCCTCTCATTCACACACATGTATTCTGTCTTGTTCCTACTGACATTCATTCCTCTCCTCTCTAGAGCATATCTCCACCTCTCCAGGGTCTCCTCAACCTGCTCCCTACTATCACTACAGATCACAATGTCATCAGCAGACATCACAGTCCATGAGGACTCCTGTCTAATCTCATCTGTCAACCTGTCCATCACCATTGCAAATAAGAAAGGGCTCAGAGCCGATCCCTGATGTAATCCTACCTCCATCACTCCTACCGCAGACCTCACCACGGTCACACTCCCCTCGTACATATCCTGTACAACTCTTACATACTTCTCTGCCTCTCCCGACTGCCTCATACAATACCACAACTCCTCTCCATGCACCCTGTCATATGCTTTCTCCAGGTCCACAAAGACAGTGCAGCTCCTTCTGGTCTTCTCTATACTTCTCCATCAAAACCCTTAGAGCAGGGGTCTCCAACCTGTTGCTTACGAGCTACCGGTAGCTTGCAAGCCTTTTCAAGCAGCTCACCAAAGGGTTAATGAATCCTACATAAATTTGAAAACTTGATTAGTCAAATTAGGGGTGGGCGATCTTTACAAAAAATCATATCACGATCCTTCAAACACAAAATCACGATCCACAATCTGAGTTG